>NW_026875164.1:0-101808 GCF_032173495.1 Musca vetustissima
GAAGGAGGTTCAACATTCACCACCACCATTTACAGAGATAACAGAGAGCAAACAGACAGCGTGTGTGGCTAATCAAAAATCAAATTGATTTTCATAAAATACATAAGGGATATGAATACAAACATACTCTACGCACCAAAGTACCTGATCGGCCGGTCAGCCGCCCTTAGAATCCAACGTATTCCGAGTTGAACATCATCGAATCATGTTTGGAAATGAAAACTAAATTAAAATAAGCATAAATATTTGATAGCAAATCAAATGATCAACAAACACAGCAATAACAACAAGAACAACTATCACCTTGCGACCGACCACACCATACGTTCACATAGTGGACCATATAAATTGATACACAACAAATACACACCATCATTGCCACCTCCAGAGCTACCTCATTAAAATCCATTCAAAATAAAATCTCAATAAAAAGAACAATCCATTCTGAAGAAAAAAGATTTTAGTGTGGGGCAATGTTACATACATATATATGCCGTTGAATATGTTTTTTTGGAAAAGAATAATGTACATATGGGAAGTTGTTATTTTTAACAGCGACATATAAAAAGCATCTAATTAATGATCTTTTGTGTTCAATGGAAATTTTCATTTGAGAGCAAAGACCTACATCAACGTTGACATTAGAGGAAATTTATTTTCCAATACTGGATGAACATTACATAAATACATATTTTAATTGTATACCCTACATCAAACTGTTTGTGTAATATCCAAAATAAAACAAGTAATACACCGAAATGGCCGAACCCTCCTCCTCATGGAGCGCATTCAAAATTCCTTAAATCGGTCGGGACCTTTATATGGAAACTACGTTATTACATATTATACGTTATTATGTTCCAATTACAGACATTCAAGTTAGAACATTGGGGTAGCAACTTAAAGATACCGAAAATTACATTTGTATATATTAAACCAGTGAGCGGAGCAGTATAGTCCCACGGGGCCGACCATACGATACCCTACACAACTACCACGGAACTCTAACGTTCTGCGTATGTTTATTCTGAGCCTGATCAATATTTCATGATAGTTGCAACCTCTTGCCCGATTAGAGATCAACAGCACAGCTCTTCCGTACACTGACATATTTTCCGAATATTCAGTACAGTCCTTCTAATTACTAGTCCATATTCCCTTCGCCGTGGGATGTGTTCTGATGTTCGGCTTAAAATTGTGGTCTATAGATCGTCTCGAAAAAAAAACAGAAAAATCAAATTTTCGTTCCACTTCATCCCAAAATTATTATCTGATCATCACCGAAAATTATAGGCATTGTTCTTGACCATAACTAACCTCATGGAATATTTCAAAGCGATCAGCGCTATATTTCCGCCCTCTAGTGTGGTAATGGGTTACTAAATAAGATATGAATACGTAAGCACCTGTAAATATGTAAGTGTAACTCCCGCATCCGAGTACATACGACAAAACAATTGGTATCAATTTGAAGGTGAAGAACTCCTCTTGAATATACTCTCAACTTCTCGGGTCTATGTCCTTCAGGGGTAAATTTATACGCTATAGAATACAAATTTCTCATTTTCCACACAAAAGTCAGGGTCCATTTGACCCCCTAAATATTGACCAATCTTTATCAAAACAGGCATGCTTATTCTTTGGCCCGATCCCCTACTCCATTCAAAAAATCGCGGTGTTTGGGGTTTGTAAATATTAACCGATATTTACCAAAAACAATAGGGATCTTCATTGACCAGAACCCATCCTACATGCAAAATTTCGTGATGATTGGTCCATAACTGTGGCCTGTAATGTGTTTACAAATTATAATGGACAGACGGACGGACGGACACACATGTCTAGATCGACTCAGCTAGTCGAGATATGACGATCGGTATATTTGAAGGTGGGTCTAGGACCAATATTTCGCGGCGTTACAAACTCTTGGAGCCGCACACAGCCATAATACCCTGACAACATAGTTGTGTAGGGTATAACTATTGTCACTTCAATTAGAAAATTCAATTAAAGCCTTAAAAATTCGAAAAATGGGCGAGGCAATATAAAAACTTGATCCTATATGGAAAAATTTTCGCCAAAATATGTTCATCCCCGATACTAATTTATATCCACTACAATCTTCAAAATACTGACAATGGGGTGTTACCCTTATATGGGGTATGAAATTACATCTATATCGGTGGGAAAATGTGGCGTAAACCTTACGAATATCGAAAATGGTTAGGTACTCTTTTGTGGGAGGTACACTAAATCTTAAATTGGAATTGATAATTTTCGATAAGTAGGAAGATTTTCTTCTACATAGTTAGAATCTAAAATTCTAAATTACAGAATATTGGCTAAACTAAGAAGCGGTTTACAGTATTGACACCGACAAGGTTTAGGTCTCAAATCCTTGACATGGTCGTCCTCAGGTATTCTACTCCACTCACATGGATTCAGAAACTTTAACAAACCTCGCAAAAACCAACTGATGATGTTGTGGCTGCCTTGGTAACCTCAATGACGTAAAAGTTGTGAGGAGATATGAGAAAAACTCCAGGCATCTTGGTCTTCCTATCGAATTACTATCTCGCGGAACGGGGGTACCTCTGCCGGGACGACAGTAAAGTAATCCCACTGTAAAGCATCACTGCATGGGCCAAAAACGAGGTCAGTGGCAACATCGGCGACACAAGCGGAAAAATCAACCATCTGCGAAAACAGCTTAGACTTCGTTCTCGTTCCAGTAGTAGCGAAAAGGGATAGTGGGAACCTGTCAAGTCTTCATAGAAGCCTTTACGGTTTTCTCCAAAGAATGTTTTGGGATTGTCCAAGAAGGATGCCACGATGAAGACGAAAGTCAGGTAAATTTTCATCGCTACCTTTGAGGTTTCCTGAGACGACTAAACCGACAACTGGATGGATAGTAACAGATTACTAGAGAGACGGCTCCATTGACAGACCAGCTGGACGGATCATTGATAGCCATTGGTGGCTACTCGACCATATATCTAAGGACATCATACTAACGCGCGTAGTTGACCATAAAGGTGTAAATGTCATCATCCTTGGAAATAAGATATCTATTGACTACTTTATTGAGGCAATCAATGATTTTGAGCTCTTTTTGTACGGGGAGTACGTCAGTGATTATACCCTTCACCACACTGTGGTACAGGGTATTATGTCTTTGTGCATATGTTTGTAACAGGCAAAAGGAAACGAGATAGACCCATGGTTCCTTTAGCGTAGATTCATTTTCTAAGTCGATTTATGCATGTCCGTCCGTCTGTCTGTCTGTCCATGTTAAATTGTAAACAAAGTACAGGTCGCATTTATTATTTACATTTATTGAAATTGGGAAAAATCGGTTCAGATTTAGATATAGCTCCCATATATATTTTTGTCCGATTTAAGGTAAATGGGGCACCAAAGTCCCTATATATGTTTGATTTGCACGAAATTTGGTATAGTGTACTGAATTGAGTCTAGAATTATGTGTTTGAAATTTCGTGAAAATCTGTTCAGATTTAGATGTAGCTCCCATATATATTTTCGTCCGATTTCATGTAAATGGTGTATCAAAGTCCTTATATATCTTTCGAATTGCACGAAATTTGGCATATCGTAATGAATTAGGTCTAGAATGATGTGTGTTAAGTTTCCTGAAAATTGGTCCAGATTTAGGTATAGCTCCCATATATAATTTCGGCCGATTTAATGTAAATGTTGCACCAAAGTCCCTATATATCTGTCGATTTGCACGAAATTTGGTATAACGTAATGAATTAGGTCTAGAATGATGTGTGTTGGGGTCGTGAACATCGGTTCAGATTTAGATATATCTCCTATATATTTTTTCTTCCGACTGTATGTAAATTGTGCACTAAAGACCCAAAGTTTGTCTCATTGCCACACAATTTGGTACAATGAACTGTAGTTAATATAAGTTAATCTCTGACAAATCTCATTGAAATCGGTTCACGTTATATATATATATATATCTATATCTAAGAGCAACTGACCAAATGAAAAATTTAGTATAGGTTGCAGAATGACATGTTTATGGATCCATTTTCGTGTTTATGGTCCTTCAACGTCTGTTAGGATTCATCTGTTGAATATACTCAAAGTGGTGAAGGGTATCATATAGCCGGCCCCGTCCGATTTTACTACTTTCCTTACTGGTTTTATTTATGTTCTTATTAAGGCAAGGTCACTTACTCTTGAGTAAAATATCGACTGTGCCCGTGAATGCTTTGTCATGTGTGCCCTAAAATTCCAACGTCATCCTAGGCCACCATTTAATGTGGAAAAGGAACTTAGAGGAGAGTACAAAGATCACTGTATTATTGTAGGAACTCAATAGGGAACATCTTGCGTGGTGGAAGCCTCTATGTAAGAAAACGCTTTTCTTTAAAATAAGTAGTGATCGACAGCAATACTCAGTCTCTGTGCTTCTAGAATAAATTATCAAGATACCTAAACGTTAGAGAGGATCCTTTTCTTACTGGGTTTTCAATGTATATAGACCCAATAAAATTTCAAAATTTCGTTCATATCCCTAATTTCACATCTTCATAATCGGCCTTTAAAACTAATGTATAATGTCCGAATAATTATCATTTACTCTTATTGATTTTATTAAATTTTAACTTGAAATGTCAACCTTTTCAATAGTAACGTCCCTAAAACTATCATCGTTATGGGGTTCATTACAACGATTCATATAATTTATTTAAAAGTCGCATCATTTCTATTAGATTGTGAAGTCAAGCATTAGAGAATCTCACGCATTCAATAACAACATTTAGACATGTGCCCAGTTGGCCATTAAATGGTGTTTTGTTGATTAGTTTTGTCCGAAAAACGATAGTCTGTCTCTTTTTTGGGGTGTTTTTGTGTTAAAATTCAATAAATAATTAATGATGGTATTTCTCATATTGGACAGAACGACATTTTGGGTCATGTAACAGAAATCTTGTTATTGTAAATAGAATATTACAACAGCAGCAGGCAACAATAGTGGCTACCATAACTCTTTCGATGTAACAAAAAAAAAAAAAAAAAAAAAGAACACAAAACAGAACAGAACATGGTCAACTCTTCGTTAACTGATATTTTGTGGCACTTGTTTAGGAAATGTATTTATGGGAGTGAATTGGAAACATCACTCTAATCCAATTCATTCTTTCCTATGGCTGCTTGTGTGTCAGTTTTCTCTGTATCATTAATATTTACCGCACACTCACACACGAAGACAATTCTCCTATTGACTTTTACGATTGTCACCTAAAAGGACCATAAATGGGTTTTATGTTCTTCTGTAAATGTGGGATCATTGTTCAGATGTCGTTCTTTTTTTCCCCGATAAATGTTTATTATTATTTTGGGGATTATTATTATCATCATTATTTAATGTCAATGCACTAAATGGCCAAGCAAATGGGTTATGTTTTCAAAACTTTAATGAATGGGTTTTTATAGTAGTTTCTTGGCCTTTAAATGTGCCAACAATTTAAATTGTCAAATAGAGGCCAGGAACAAATAAAATTAAATAGTCTTTATTCTATATAATAATATAGTGCATCTGGATTAAGGTGACACATTTTTTCAAGTAGTTATAAAAGAGACAATGAAAAATTATGGCGATGTGTACATAAAAGGGGCCACACAAGGTGAGGAATGGGAAAACGGAAAATATGGTCACTAAAATATAATTATGTGATAGATTGTTCTTTAATCCAGTCACTCTAAATTCGACCTTTGTAATGAAGTTCTAGGTAAGAAAACAATAGAGAATATTTATCATATTGGAAAAAACAAAGATACTCTAAATGGGAGCAATTGGTTTTTCGCACAAATGACACTGAAATATAAAGCCAGATGTTATAGCTCCGACTACATGTCCACCCTTAATTAATATTTCCAATTACTATTCTGGCATTCATTATAGAACCAAAGCGGGATGAAGATTTGGTATCGGGAAGACCAGACGACTACAGTTGATTGGTTCAACTGTAGTCGAAAACATAACCAAAAAGTTATATTTTCAAATTTTTTAAAATAAAATAAATTTAAAAAGGTTGCAAAAATGTTTTCAAAAAATCTACATTTTAAAATATGCCCATAATTTAATTTTTCGAATTTTGCTAATTTGTGTCTTTTCAATTTTTCCGAGCATTTTTAATTTCTCAAATAATAAACAAACCTATACAAACAATGATTTCCAAATTAAAATTTCTACCATAGAGCACTAACTTTAGTATTGTTGGCGATTTATTTGGGATATCATTTGTATTTTGTTTTTGCACGGTTAAACTGTTTGGTTTGTTGCTGTATACTAGCAACACCAACAAAGTCGTTGTGTGCATTTGTCGCGATGTGACAACACACAACAGTGGGAAAGGTGTGGTATTGTTTGTAAATGCCTTGTTAACCTCGAAGTGAGGCTCCAGCGAAATTCTCATGCAGTTTATGTCGTTGGTCAGCTAAGTACTTCGCTTTGTTACAAGAGACATTTGGGTATGAAAGGTTTTTTGTATAGAAGCAATAGCTTCTGGGGAGAATATCCCAACAAAAAACTAAGGGAACTGATGAGGATCAGTGGCGTGATCCGAAACTATAGTCTTCCCTGCCTTACCCCTCGGCAAACAATGCCATACATTCCCCACTAATAAATAGTTGTATTTTATAAAAACAACAAACTGGGATTCAGCCTGACTATTTTGCAAAATTTAATTATATTTACCGGGGTTCTGTTATCAAATCGATTTAAAATAGATCGTTTTATACACGTGGATAAAAACTTGGTTAAATGCCCGAGTATTTAACCAAATATTGGGTAAAGGCTATTTTAGTGCCGAACCGCTTGACGTAGGCTCCCAAAATTTGGCACACATCTTTTTTATATCAAAACAACTACTGGTATAGACATTTTTTTCTAATTTCCACATTTTAAAATCGAATCGGCTAAAATCGAATCAGCTAAATGTGTACAAAATATCCTTTCAATAACTTGTCGGCGTATGTCCACGTTTTCTTATCTGGGATCTGTGCCTAAACGGAGACTGATAAAACTCAATATCGAATTTCAGTACATTGTACAAAATTTGTGCCAATCGGCAAAATTTCGAAAATATACATGGGAGCTATATCTAAACTTGAACCGGATTTCACGGAACTTAACACAAATTCTAGACTTAATTCCGTACAAATCTAAAGAATTATGGTAACTTTGATACACGATTTACATAAAATCAGACGAAAATATATATGTGTGATATATCCAACTATGAATCAATTTTTACGAAACTTAGCACACATCATTCTAAACCCAAATCAGTACACTCCTAGACTTAAGTCAATACGCTGTGCCAGATTTCGTGCACATCGAAATATATGTCGGGACTTTGGTCCACCATTTGCATTAAATCGGACGAAAATATATATGGGAGATGTATCTAAATCCTCACTTAAGTCAGTACGCTATGCCAAATTTCATCCGAGTCTAACTCTCGGGACTTTGGTGCGCCATTTACATAAAATCGGACATTAATATATATTGGGGCTATCTGAACCGATTTCCCCCAATTTCAATAGGGTCCTTGAGCCGGATAGATGAGCTGTGCCAAATTTCATCCAATTAGGATCATAAATGCGACCTGTACTTTTTTTTAGAATTTAACATCGACAGACAGACGCCATGCATAAATCGACTCAGAAGCGGATTGTATGATATTCTAACCAGGGAGCGGAGCAGTACAGTCGGACGGGGCCGACTATGTGATACCCTACACAACTTCCACTAAAATCTAACTTTCTGTTGTTCTATATTCTGAGCTTGGGCAATATTGCACGATATTTGCACCCTCTTGACGGGCTAAAGGTTAGCAAATATTACTAATATTCAGTACAGTCCTTGTAACTACTACTTCCCTACATCGTGGGTCGGCTTTCCATTGTGGCCTATAGATCGACTCGAAAAAAAAAACACAAAAATTAAGTTTTCCGTCCACTTTATCCCAAAATTATTATCATATCATCACTAAAAGTTATAGGAGTTGTCCTTGATTATACATGGATCCTCATGGAAAATTTCAATATATATTTCCACCCTCTAGTGGGGTAATGGGTTACTAAATAATATATGAATGCGTAAGCACCTTTAAAGATTTAAGTGTAACTCCCACATCCGAGTACATACGACAATATAATTGGTATCAATTTAAATGTCAACCGCTCCTCTTGGATATACTATCAACTTCTCGGTTCTTAGTCCTTCAGGGGTAAAAATATACGCTATAACTTACAAACTCTTGGGGCTACACAAACTAAAATACACTGACAACATAGTTGTGTACGGTATAAAAAGAAACCATGTGTTTATTTCGTTTCCTTTTGCGGATGTTTATTCCGAGCTTGGGCAATATTTCGTGATATTTGCATCCTCTTGCCCGATTAGAGGTAAACAGCACCTCTTCCTCACACTGACATATTTTCCGAATATTACGAGTAGTCAGTACAGCTATTGTCCAAATTCCTTTCACCGTGGGTTGTGTTGTGATGTTCGGCTTTCATTTGTGGTCTATAGATCGACTCGAAAATAACACAAAAAATTAAGTTTTCGGTCCACTTCATTCCAAAATTATTATCTGATCATCACCGAAAATTATAGGCGTTGTCCTTGACCTTACCTTGAACCTCTTGGTACATTTCAAAGCGATCAGCGTTATAGTTCCGCTCTCTAGAGTGATAATGGGTTACTAAATAATATACGAATACGGAGATACCTTTCAATATTTAGGTGTAACTCCCACATCCGAGCACATACAACAATATAATTGGTTTTAATTTAAAGGTCAACCACTCCTCTTGGATATAATATCAACTTCTCGGGTCTGTGTCCTTCAGTGGTAAATATATATGCTACAGAATACAATTTTTGTAATTTTTCACACAAAAGTATGGGTCAATTTGAACCGCTAAATATTGACCGATCTTTATCAAAACAGGCATGCTTATTTTTTAGCCCGATCCCCTTCTCCATGCAAAATTTCACGATGTTCGGGCCATTATTGCGTCCTCTGCAGCGACCAGAAAAAACGAAAAAATTTAGTATTTGGTCCATTTCATCCCCTATATATTTCCCAAAAACAATAGGGGTCTTCATTGGCCAGGACCCATCCTACATGCAAAAACTCGTGAAGATTTGCCCATAACTGTGGTCTGTATCGTGTTTACAAATTATAATGGACAGACGGACGGACACACATGTCTAGATCGACTCAGCTAGTCGAGATATAACGATCGGTATACTTAATGGTGGGTCTAGGACCAATATTTCGCGCCGTTACAAACTTTTCGGGCTGCACAAAGCTATAATGCCCTGACAACATAGTTGTGTAGGGTATAATGAGTACCTATACAGGAGATGTTCTTTTATGTGGGGACTATACTGGAAAATTCGATAGATTAATGAGAGCCCGTTATAAGAATGCAGAAGGAAAATTCGCCATAGGCCAATTATTTTAGTTACATATAGTGCATGCTTTGTATGCGGCTTCAGTGAAATCGAATGAGGAATATTTTGAAAAACATATCCTCCTTCTATCTCGATCCGTTGTTCATATTTGTTGTTCTTATTTTCTTAAACCGTGAGATAAATACTACAAGACAAGATTTTTTGACCACCAAATATTCTACAAAAATGTCCCTCGCAGAGAAGTAGGTATTCGTTTCATCGTGCATATTCACCTTTACCCCGTTATATTGGACCTAAAGTGAACCGATATATCCCATTTACAATAAAAAGCATACTAGTAATAGTAACGAAGCTTACGATTTCTATTGGACAAACAGACGGATATTGTGGGTGGGTGTTATAAAAAAAAGTGAGTATTCTACCGTAATTTCAAAGATTAATGTCAGCTGGTCATATAACAAAAAATTATTTTGCAAAGTGGCACCATTGTCATTTCATTGAGCGGTTGGGGAATTTTAGCCCTAGTATTTGAAATGTATTATATCACGTCAAACCACTATGGTAGCTAATTTGATAGTAATTTGCCTGTATAATTTGTAATCATAATGGTATTATGAATCACATGAGCGAAATTTTACTCATTTAAATTTTGTTACTTCAATTATCCTCTAAAAAACTGCTTCACTTTTACACTTTCATTTGTTTCACTTTTGAAACGGATAATTTAACTTAATCTACAAATTCAAGTGAAACCCATTTATTCTTTTTCACTCGTGACACAATTTTTCTTCGAAAACATTAAGGCTACAGTATATATTTTTTGTGTACAGCAAATAAATACTGATATCCGTTGCATTACTTCCGGTAATTCATAAAAAAAATAATTCCACTTTATTTATTAGCTTCATTACTGCATCCTCGTTTTACGTTCAATATTCTCTAATACTGTAGACATCCTTTTATTCGTTTTGCTTGTATTTGTTTGCTAACTTCATTTTCAACAACAACTTCGTTAGCACTTTTCACTTTTCATCGTGGCCTAGAGTAGAAAACACACAAATATTTCTATGTACTCATGTACAGAGATGTGTAAATAGTACAGCTACTACTACTACTACTACTTAGAAGCAAACAACCAAATAAATAGCTTGACTCTCTGCTTTTCGTGCAAATTATTTTTAATTTTCGGCAAAATTTCAAACGAGTAAATAAAAGCCCATTAAACTAATGACCTGTTGAGATTGTTTATAAATTTCATTTCACTCATTCATGGAATGCCTTTTACTCACTTTGTTGGGTATACGTTCGTTCGCCCCTCGATCCATTCGTTTGTTCATCCTTCTGTTTATAGGGGTAAGTTTGTATGTTTGTCGGACGGCTCTGGCAACCTCTTTCATTATCGCTTTTCTCATTCGTTGTGGTATTTAATTTATTGCCCGTATACCTTTGACCTCATAAAAAAGGTACGAGAACGAATACATTCGTTCGAAACATTACAAACGAACAGCAGCAGCACCAGCAACAACAACCGAATAACAGCAAATAAATACAAACATAATAACACTTTGTAAATTACCCTTTGATATCTTTTGAAAAGTGCTAGCAATAAGAGTTGTACTTAACATTGCACAGGAGTAGGCAAATAATGTGGTGAAATGAGGAGTCAATACCAAACATACACACGCAAACACACTAGGGGGAACATGAGTAACAGTCCAATACATCAATCAACAGCACAGGTAAAGTATGCAGGTCATTCCATTTATTCGCATAAATTCAAATCAACAGCGTGCATTTCTAATCATTTGGAAATATGTTGAAAAGAAGATGATTCGAGTAAAATGATTTATATTCCTTGTTGGATTCCATTCAATCCGATCTGTGCAACGATTTATGTGTGTATGTATGGTAATGAGTTTGTTGGAAAAAATTATATTGCATATTATGTTGAACTGCTAGCTTTCAATCCTTCACATTGAAAGCATTAGCGGAAGATATATACAATGGTCAAAACATATGCAACTGAAATTGACTATGTGGAAATATATAGTAATCTCTTTATTTGAAGATAGAAATAGGTCAACTTGGTATTTATACCCTTCACCGCACTGTGGTACAGGGTATTATGTCTTTGTGCATATGTTTGTAACAGGCAAAAGGAATCGAGATAGACCCATGGTTCCTTCTGAGAATAGGCATAGAATCACTTTCTAAGTCGATTTACGCATGCCCGTCCGTCCGTCTGTCCATGTTAAGTTGGAAACAAAGTACAGGTCGCATTTATTATTCAAATTGGATGAAATTTGGCACAGCTTATTCATTTGGCCCAAGGATGAACCCTATTGAAATTGAGAAAAATCGGTTCAGATTTATATATAGCTCCCATATATATTTTCGTCCGATTTAAGGCAAATGGTGCACCAAAGTCCCTATATATCTTTCGATTTGCACGAAATTTGGCATATCGTACTGAATTGAGCCTAGAGTGTTGTCTGCCAAGTTAAGTTAAAATCGGGCCAGATTTAGATATAGCCCCATATATAGTTTCGTCCGATTTCATGTAAATGGTGCACCAAAGTCCCTATATATCTTTCGATTTGCACTAAATTTGGCATATTGTACTGAATTGAGCCTAGAGTGATGTCTGCCAAGTTAAGTTAAAATCGGGCCAGACTTAGATATAGCTCCCATATATAGTTTCGTCCGATTTCATGTAAATGGGGCACCAAAGTCCCTATATATCTTTCGATTTGTACGAAATTTGGCATAACGTACTGAATTGAGCGTAGAGTGATGTCTGCCAAGTTAAGTTAAAATCGGGCCAGACTTAGATATAGCTCCCATATATAGTTTCGTCCGATTTCATGTAAATGGGACACCAAAGTCCCTATATATCTTTCGATTTGTACGAAATGTGGCATAACGTACTGAATTGAGCGTAGAGTGGTGTTTGTCATGTTTCGTGAAAATCGGTCTAGATTTAGATATCGCTCCCATATATATTTCCGTTCGATTTAATGTAAATGGTGCACCAAAGTCCCTATATATCTTACGATTATTGACGAAATTTGGCATAACGTACTGAATTGAGCCTAAAGTGATGTCGGTCAAGTTTCGTGATAATCGGTCAAGATTCAGATATAGCTCCCATATATAGTTTCGTCCGAATTCATTTAAATGGTGCACCAAAGTCCCTATATATCCTTCGATTTGCACGAAATTTGGCATAGCGTACTGAATTTAGTCCAGACTGATGTGTGCGAAGTTATGTGAAAATCGGATGAGATTTATATATAACTCCCTTATATTATAGATTGATTTCAAGCAATTGACGCACCAAGGATCCAGTATATGGCTGACAGGAACAAAACGTACTGAAATTAGAATATCCTAACCTGTGACAAGTTTCGTTGAAATCGGTTCATATTTGGATATAACTCCCATATATATTTTCGCCCGATTTTAAGTAAATTGGACATCAAACTCCTCATATTGACATCAAATTTTGCACAACCTACAAAATTGAACATAGAATTACGTAGTTGCATTTTCTAGAAGTACAGACATAGCCCAACGGATGTCCTCTTGATATTTGTTTGAAGTCGATTCACAGTTAGATAAATATCACATATTTTATTTCATCCAATTTCATGTTAATAGTCCTGTTTAATATACCCATTGTGGTGAAGGGTATCGTATAGTCGGCCCCGTCCGACTTTACCACTTTCCTTACTGGTTTTTCAAAGTTTTTGGGTCAATTGAAATTGTAATTATAATTTTTTCGCAGAAATTTTTGGTATTTTCCTGTAAAATTTATTGATAAAATGGATAAAGCAAATACAAATCAGGCGAATTAAAATAAGTCGTGGAATAATGCACTAATTTCACCTTGTCATCAACTGAAGCTGTAAAAATTGGCAAGGGACCATTTAAGGGAACCCCCCCCCCCATTCTCGATTTAATTTTTTCAAGATTTTCAATGGGCTGGTAAATCAATACCAATGCTTGTTAAGGTTTGTAACTTTGCACATATATAATTGAAGATTTAAAAGAGAAGAAAAATAATTTACAAAAAATTTTTGTTATTGTTTTGTTGTTGTTTTTTTGTAATTAAAAAAGTCCTTATTTTTGATGGCGGGCATGATAACTCCTCACTGGAGCATCGGAATCCGAAAATTCCAACGGTGTTAGAAAGAGTACATGTCTGGCTCTCGTATGAACTAGGATTATTGACATCGCTCTAAAAGTAACAAAATGGTGGACCTTTGAAAAAATATTTTTGGAAAATCGCCGATTTTTAACCAAAAACCAAGTTAAAAAATAAGGAAGATCTTCACCGATTGGCTTTATCATACGAGAGCTATACACTCCCAGAGAAACGTTGCAAAATTTGGAACCGATTGGATTATTAGTTTTTGAGTTATCGTGCCCGCCATTCGCAAAAAAATGTTTAGAGAAAACGCGTTTAAAGTTTGAGAAGCCCTTCAGCCGTCACTTGTTGCTGACACAATAAATCGGCTATATCTTCAAGAGTTCTTGAGATTTTCACTTGAAATTTTGTAGAGACATTCTTTAATCAGTGTAGATTCGAATTATATCAACAAAAAATTTGACCCCGAGAATGGGGGGGGGGGTCCCCTTAAGTTGGGAAATTGAATCTTTACTGAATAATATATGCAGTGGTGACAATAACTCACGGAGGAAGGCTTCAAAAGAACATCATTTAGTACCAATCAACAAAATGTTCATAGTAGTACAAAACACCCTTTTAGGAATGCAACGGAATTTTTGGTAGGGTTATTATTCGATATAACCTCAAAAACAGAAATCTTCAAGAAAACCCGGAAATCGCCAATAAAACCATTTATTTACTGAAAAGAATAGGAAATCCAGATTTTGTCCGATTTAAGGTATATGGTGTACCAAAGTCCCTATATATCTTTCGATTTGCACGAAACTTGACACAGCGTAATGAATTAGATATAGAATTATGTGTGTTAAGATTCCTGAAAATCGATTCAGATTTAGATATAGCTCCCATATATATCTTCGTCCGATTTATGGTAAATGGTGTACCAATGTCCCTATATATCTTTAGATTTGCCCGAAATTTGGCATAGCGAAATGGATTAGGTCTAGAATTATGTGTGTGAAGTTTCCTGAAAATCGGTTCAGATGTAGATATAGCTCCCATATATATTTTCTTCCGATTTAAGGTAAATGGTGTACCAAAGTCCCTATTTATCTTTCGATTTGCACGAAATTTGGCATAGAGTACTTAATTAAGTCTAAAATAGTTCAGGTTAAGTTTCGTGAAAAACGGTTTAGATTTACATATAAACGGTCCGATTTAATGTAAATGGTGTACCAAAGTCCCTATACATATTTCGATTTGCACAAAATTTGGCATAGTGTACTGAAATGAGTCTGGAGTAATGTGTGTAAAGTTTCTTGAAAATCGGTTCAGATTTATATATAGCTCCTATATTTTTTCTTCCGATTTTATGTAAATTGTGCACTAAAGGCCCATATTTTGTCCGATTGCCGCACAATTTTGTACAATTAACTGTAGTTAATATAAGTTAACCTCTGCCATTCTCATTGAAATCGGTTCAGATTTTGATATAGCTTCTACATATATATTTTCGTCCGATTTTACACAAAATTGACACAAATTTTGCAGAACGTACTAAAGTTTTGAAATGTGGAAAATTTTGAAATCGATTCAGATTTGGATAGAGCTTCTACATATATTTTCTCCCGAGTTTTGGTAATTTTGTCCCATTGTAAGAAGCAAAGAAGCAAATGAAAAATTTAGTATAGGTTGCAGAATTTGACGTCTGTTAGCAATTATCTGTTGAATATACCCAAAGTGGTGAAGGGTATCATATAGTCGGCATCGCCCGACTTTACTACTTTCCTTACTGGTTTTTGTTTTTTAAAAGTTAATAAATGACCTTTTTTCTGGCAAAAAATTGACTCTTAAGTTTTTTTTTTTTCAAAAAAGTTACAGGTAATTTATTCTGTGTATAAATTCGAACAAAATTATTTTAGAGATCTATATATAAATCTGGACCGATTTAAAGAATACATGACGCACGCCATTCGGTAAGCTTCAACACGGATGTGTTGAAGCTTACCGAATGGCGTAAATCGAATTAGTGATTCTATACCATGTTTCTAAATCGTTTCCACAGAGTGGTAAAAAAAACTTTTATCGAATTCGGATAACTGAATTAGTTTTAGAGTCAAATATTACAATTTCATTTGAAGTCACATCCTTTTACTGAAAGTCATGAGAATGGAAGATAATAGGGAGATATGTAGCGTTATGGAATAAACACCTTAAAATCCCACAATCAGATATATTTCTGTAATAATCTGCATGGTTATTTCCGAAGTACAGTGAACTTTCGATAATGTGAACGCTTAAACTGACATTAAAGTATTGAAAACCAGTACGGAAAGCAGTAAAGTCGGACGGGGCCGACTATATGATACCCTGGGTATATTCAACAGATAGAATCCTAACAGACGTCGCATTTTTGAAGGACCATTAACATGAAATTAAACATGTCATTCTGCAACCTATGCTAAATGTTGGTCAGATATAAAGTTGCTTCTCACAATGGGACAAATTTATGCGAAAAATTTAAAGCAAACTATCGAAATCTAAACCGATTTCATCGAAACTTGTCACATGTTATGTTACACTTATTTCGGTATGTTTTGTGCATTCGGCCACATTTTGAATTCTTCATTTACTTATAAATCCAAATTTCGTGCACCATTTACATCAAATCGTACGAAAATATATATGTGAGCTATATCTAAATCTGAACAGATGATCACGAAATTTAACACACATCTTTCGCTATGCCAAATTTCGTGCAAATAGAATGATTTTCAGAGACTTTGGTGCATCATTTACCTAAAATCGGGCGGAACTATATATCTAAATCTGAACCGATTTTTACGAAATTTAACACACATCTTTCAAGACATATTTCAGAACTCTAGGACAAATTTTGTGCAAATCGAAGGATATATAGGGACTTTGGTGCACCATTTACTAAAATCGGAGGCAACTATATATGGGAGCTATATCTCAATCTAAACCGATTCCAACAAAACTTAGCACACGTCATTTTAGACTTAATTCACTACGCTTTGCCGAAATTCGTGCAAATAGAATGATTTTCAGTGCCTTTGGTGCACCATTTACATAAAATCGGGAGATACTATATATGGGAGCTATATCTAAATCTGAACCGATTTTCACGAAACTTATCACACATCATTCTAGACCTAATTTAGTAGGCTATACCAAATTTCGTGCAAATCGAAAGATATATAGGGACTTTGGTACACCATTTACCTAAAATCGGGCGAAACTATATATGGGAGCTATATCTATATCTGAACCGATTTTCACGAAACTTAGCACACATCATTCTAGACCTAATTTAGTAGGCTATGCCAAATTTCGTGCAAATTGAAAGATATATAGGGACTTTGGTACCATTTACCTAAAATCGGGCGAAACTATATATGGGAGCTATCTATATCTAAATATGAACCGATTTTTCCCAATTTTATTAGGGTTCGTCCTTGTGCCAAATAAATGAGCTGTGCCAAATTTCATCCAAATCGGATCATAAATGTGACCTGTACTTTGTTCACAAAAATACATTGACGGACAGACGGACATGCGTAAGTCGGCTCAGAAAGTGATTCTATGTATATTCTCAAAAGGAACCATGTGTCTATCTCGTTTACTTTTGCCTGTTACAAACGTATGCACAAAGACATAATACCCTGTACCACAGTGTGGTGAAGGGTATAAAAATCAGGTGTTAGCGGGAGCAAATGGGCGGAAAAAAAATCCAATTAGGTTATTTCTGCTTTGAATCGCGTTTTCCTTCTGCAAAATTGGCTACTAGGTGACTGTTCGGTTTGAGCAGGGCTGTAAATTCTGAGTGGTACGCCATAATTTGCTTGTCTGAAGCCTTCGGAGAAATCGAAAAACACACAAGAAACGTTGAATTATTGTGCATCATACGCCACTCAGTGTCTTTTGGCCACATATAACGCGGAATTGAGGGGTTACCCGCCCTACCCAATGAATTCTCTATAATACGAATCCTTTTTGTGTAACTGGAAATAATTTTGCGTTTGGTATTTTTGAAGCATGATAAACAATCACCCTCCGTACACCTTCAACCTGTTTTGCAGAAATTGTTTAATATAGGACAATGTTTTGACATAGCCTACATATAACCCTCATTTTCGGTAATTAAAAGGTCTTAAATGTAATAGTAATTTAACATTCCGGGTTATTGTAGGGTGAAAACATCCCCGGAGGAATGTTTATAGTTATATTTTCTGAAATATATAGATAACCTTATACTCCCACTATTTTTATGTTTTTCGACCGAATTTCCCACCGAAGTGGTTGTAGTTTGATATTCCTGTAAAACATTTTTGCCGAAATTATTGATTATATTGCAATGTTTTGACACAGCCCCATATAAAGGTTTCCGTCATTTACATTATTAATAAGGGTTTGCCGCATTTTCTCACAGTAATTGTTTTTGAATACTGAAAACCTATTTTCAATTTTTTTTTGATATGGATCAATGTTTGGACATTGCCCCTATTTAAAGGTCATGTCCCATTATCGGTATTTACATGGGATTAATCGACTTTTCCCATCGAAGTGACAGTAATATGACATTCCGAGGAAGTGGAGGATGTAGAGGGATGGTGGAGGGAGTAAGATGTTCGCCCGGTAAAACAAGTAGATGTATTTGGTGCATTTTATGTTCTCCGAAGTAACATTAATATGACATTGCGGGAAAGTGGAGGATGTAGACAATTTAAGCATTCCACATTGTGGTGGAGAAGAAGAATTTCGCTTGATAAAACATTGCATTTTGGATTCTCCGGCATAAACTGGAAGTAATTTTTTACCAAAACGACTTTGCAAAATTCGAGGTAAATATATCGAAAATACATCATAATTTCTGATTACATTGTTACATTATATAAAAACATAAATTTCCATAACTATTATTGGTCTATTAACTGATGTCTGAATGATCCTTTTTGCATAACTTATGAATTTCATGTCAATTAGTGAATATTCATCAATACAAGAAATTAATAAATATATACTGAAAAAATTCGACTATGTTAGTGGAAAGCCATATCATATCAGGACCAAGATTAAAACAAAAAACATAAAACAACAATTTCCCACATAAAAAAATTATATATTCATTTAAATTGAACAATTTATATTTCTTTGTAACAACGTACCCGAAAAATAAAAAAAATTTGAAGCTTTGATCGGTTCAGATAATTTTTAGCTGTATTTTTAATGAATAAACTTTTCTGGTATAGAATTTCAAACATGAACTGAATTTTACAAATTATAACTGAACAAGTTTGTGTTTTTTTCGTTCGTTATTCGGTAATAACTTTAAAAAGTATTTCAATGTAATGTTTTAATTGCTGAAATATCCTACAGTTATTGTTCGGTTCTTGTTCTTGTTGCCCTTGTTTCCTTTTTGTGTTTCTGTTTTTTCTGACCTCACGCAATCAAATACAATTTTAGTATTTTCGCCCCTCAAAAAAAAAAGCAGAAAGTGAAAGCTACATAAACCACCAACTGAAAAAACAGTAAAAATAATAAAAAATGCGAATAGAGAGAGGGTGGCAGGCTATGTAATATTTTATCTACTTATGACGTTCTCAAAGCGAAAACGTGGCCTTTAATAAGCTTTACTAGCAATTATGGTACTTTAGAGACTGTCGAATGGATTACTCACACCAGTTGTAAGAATATAAAGTGTTACAAGCGTCCAGTCTACGAGCACAAATAAAAAAGTCTACATTGGGTGGTTGTATATAAGGACTGTTCTGGCTGGGTAGTCCATCTAGCAAATTAACTTAATTAGAAAAAAATCAATTCAGTGAAAATTTCCACTTGAGAAGTCAACTCAGAGAATTTTTTCTTTTGAACCATTAATTCAGCGAAATTTTTTCTATAGCAAAAAATTTTCTTATATAAAACTCAATTTGACTATAGATAAAATCGATACCGCGAACTTTTCCTTTAAAAAAATGTCAATTCCGCAAGATTTCCAAAAAAAAACCAGTAAGGAAAGTAGTAAAGTCGGACGGGCCGACTATATGATACCCTTCACCACGTTGGGCATATCCAACGATTGAATTCTAACGTCAAATTTTTGAAGGACCAGGGACAAAATTATGTAAATCAATTTAAATCTTAACCGATTTCAACTAAACTTGCCACATATTATGTTATAGTAACTTCAGTACGTAGTCCAAAATTTTGTGCCGATTGTACCACCTTATTCTAACTCCAGTACGTTGTGTAAAATTTGTGTCATTTTGGTGTAAAATCGGACGACACATTTTACATTAAATCGGACGAAAATATATATGGGAGCTATATCTAAATCTCGGCTGATTTTCACGAAACTAAACATACATAATTCTAGACCTAAATCATTACGATATGCCAAATTTCGTGGAAATCGTACGATATATAGGGACTTTAGTGCACCATTTACATAAAATCGGACGAAACTACATATGGGAGCTATATCTTAATCTGAACCGATTTTCACAAAACTTAACACACGACTTTCTAGACTTCATTTAGTGAACTACGCCAAAATTCGTGCAAATCGATGGATTTCAGGGACTTTGGTGCATCATTTACTTAAAATGGGGCGAAAATATATATGGGGGCTATATCTAAATCTGAGCCAATTTTCACAAAACTTAGCTGTATTCGTGCAAATCGAAAGATTTTCAGGGACTTTGGTGCACCATTTACCTAAAATCGGGCGAAACTACATATGGGAGTTATATCTAAATCTGAACCGATTTTCACGAAACTTAGCACACATCATTCTAGACTTAATTCAGTACGCTGTGCCAAATTTCATGCAAACCGAAAGGTATATAGGAACTTTGGTGCACAATTTACATAGAATCGGAAAAAACTATATATGGGAGCTATATCTAAATCTGATCCGACTTTCACGAAACTTAGCACACATCATTCTGGACCTAATTCAGTACTCTATACCAAATTTCATGCAAATCAAATGATATATAGGGACTTTTGTGCACCATTTACCTTAAATCGGACGAAACTATATATGGGAGCTATATCTAAATCTGAACCAATTTTCTCGAAACTTGACACACATCATTCTGGACCTAATTCAGTACTCTATGCCAAATTTCGTGCAAATCGAATGATATATAGGGACTTTGGTGCACCATTTAGCTTAAATCGGACGAACCAATATATGGGCGCTATATCTAAATCTGAACCGATTTTTCCCAATTTCAATAGGGTTCGTCCCTGGGCCAAATAAGTGACTTATGCCAAATTTCATCCAAATCGGATCATAAATGCGACCTGTACTTTGTTTACAGTTTAACATCTACAGACGGACGGACGGACAGACGGACGGACATGCATAAATCGACTCAGAAAGTGATTCTATGCATATTCTCAAAAGGAACCATGTGTCTATCTTGTTTCCTTTTGCTTCTTACAAACATATGCACAAAGACATAATACCCTGTACCACAGTGTGGTGAAGGGTATAAAAATAACTAAATTCAGCTATTTTTTTTATAGAAAAATTCAATTCAACAATTTTTCTCTTTAAAAATGTTAATTTAGCAAACTGTTTATATGAAAAAGGTCAAACCAGGGAACGCATTTCTACGAAAAAAATCAATTCAGCGATAATGTTTTATAGATTCAGCTATTTTTAAGTGAAAAAGTCAATTCATCATTTTTTTTGGAATAAATCAATTCAGTCATAGAGAAATTCAGCAAACTTTTTTATTAAAGAAGTCAATTCAGTGAACCACGAAAAAATTTTCTGAATTGACTTCTTTAATTTAGCAAATTTTTTCATAAAACGCCGTGCCGAACATTTTATTCCTTATTCCAAGGTAGATATACAAGGTAGCCGCATCGGCGAATTTCTACAACAAACATCGGTTGTTGTATTTTGATATGTCAAAAATATTTTGCCTAAAAAACAGATTTGCAAGATTTTTTTACACAAATTCTTGTAGAAAATGTTAATAAAAGTATTGTCAAACAAGCTCTTCGAAATTCGAAGATTTTCATTTATAATTTTGTTTTTTAATTTTTTGCTTCAGCATTACAACAACATTTTTGACATGTATTTGCACCAAGAGCTGGGTCGATGCGGCTACCTTATTAAATATACCTTGCCCTATTCCATATGGTTTAAAACTTCCTTAACTCAGTCGTGAACATTATATATTGTAAATTACCTGTTTACATTCCTTTTATAGCTTGTCCCTTCTTTAGCATTACAAATGAAGACTGCTTTTCAGCTAGTCTCCATTTTTCCGACTTCAAGCCTTCCGGTAGCTTAAAAGTTTCACAGCCTGCAGATAATTTTTTTCAGAGTTCTGACTTCAGCTCCTCTATTTGGAATGAATGCCCTTATATGAAAACTCTATCGTCTGCATAGATTTCCCACCCTTCTGTTTGTCTAAATAGACTCCCTGTCCTTCAGCTCATCTAAATAGATTCCCTGCCCTTTAGTTAGCCAATATAGATCATCTGCTCTTAATCTCTTCTAAATAGACTCTCTGCTAATAAACTCGTATATATAAACCCCCAGCTCTTCAGCTCGTTTATATATACTACTCGTCTAAACAGAAACTCAGTTATTCAGCTAATATATAAAATAACTGTCCTTTAGTATGTCTGTGTAGACTTTCTCACTTTTTAGCTCGTCTATATAGAATCTCTGCCATTTAGCTTGTATATATGCCCTGTCCTAGATCCCGTTTAAATAGAAAATCTGCCCTTCAGCTAGTCTATATGTAGACTCCCTGCTCTTCAGCTCCTCTATATAAGCTCCCTGTCTTTCAGCTCATCTATATAGACTGCCTGCTCTTAGCTCGTCTATATAGATTGTCAGCCCTTCAGCTCGTCTACATGTCCTTCGTCAGCTCATCGATAATGCCGTTCTTCTTCTATAAAGGTTTTTTCACATGATATAGTCCTTAAATAAATAATAAAATATGTATACGCAATTTTTCAAAATGAAGGGTAACTCCATGAATTAAAGCGTCATGTGGTTTTCAATTGGACATATATTCAGTGTTATTTTGGCAGTTTCAATACAAGCACACAGTATAGATGGTAAATTTGTATGTATTTTTTGGAGAACATTTAAATTTAGGTTGACTTTTATAAAAGCCGCCGCTGTTTTCTGTTTTTTGTTTCTGAACATTTCCCATTTGTCCATACATGGCGTTATATGCTTGACCATGAGCTGTTTTTTTTTTCTTTTTTGCGGGGTGCTGGTTGTTTCTCATTTCTCATACAAATATGTTACAAGTAACTGGGCAAACCTACAGCAACAACCAAACAATCATTTCACCAAACGACCGACAGTTTGTTTGGACCACATACAAGCGACCGAATGACCAACATCCTCCATAACACATGGTTTTCGGTCTTGTTTATGACAGCCTTCATCAGCATGGACAGAGGCAACAACTCGGCTTGAGGATAGAAAGCAGGAAAAAAATACATTATTAGCTAAAGGAGCTGCCGCGTTATCCCTTCCACAGAAAAATGTAACAGCCCTCAAGGATATATGAGTGGGGGTGGGTGGGGGTGTGCATGGTGTATGTTAATGGATTGTGGAATGTGACGGCAGGCAACAGCTAATAAATAGGCATTCGGTCCGGCCGCCTGCCTGTGTTGCCACTTCACTTCTGTGCGATGGCAATATAACCAAAGTCAGTACCCACATACACACATCCATACATAGCATATAGCATTCCGAAAGGGTGGTGCTTGCCAAGTGCTTTTGAATATGAAATAAGGGCTAATTTAATGTTATTTAACACCGTTTTGTCGAAGACCCACAAAAAGCGGGAGGCAAAAATGTGACGACAGCAGCAGAAAAATAAGTGCCGACAAAAACAACAAACTTTATTATATTTCAAAAAGTCATGTCATTAATTTTTATGTGTGTTCGAAAAAGATCAAAGGATAACCAAGTTAATTACAATGAATAGTGTTCAGTGCCAGGATGTTAGGTTGGGGTACTATTGCGGGGTGGTGGTAGTGGTGGTGCGCTGTTTTGCATATCACACACCGAGAGAGGGCTATAATCACATTAGGAGTACATTGAAATATTGCCCTTCACATATTTTTGAAGAGGTGCCGTGGTATGGTGTCGAAAGGATTGGTATTCATTCAGCCACCACATGAATGAATGAATTTTCACGAAGTAATTATCACTTCTATAGCACCATCATCGTTAGTTAGCCTTTGAATGGTTTGAATTGTGAGCCAATATTAGTTAGTGCAGGGTAATTAAAAGTTAATGATATCGAGGGTGTATCTATTGTATTTCAATGGACTTATATTAATTGTGATTGACAGAAAATAAGTCGATAATATAGAGGATTTGAATATATTAATTAAGATTAGATTTAGGAGGTTAAATGTTAAAGATAGAGGAGGGAAGGGGACTATTTTGCTCTTGGGGCACATATGTAAATTCAAATACCTCTGAAACTATAAAGGTGCTTAAGCACCATTATAAAAAACGGGAGTATTTAATGACGATTCCTTTCCTATATAGACTGCCAGCTTTTCAGCAGACTCCCGACTATGGACTCCATGCCATTCAGTTCGTCTATGTAGAATCCCAGCCCTTCAGCCCGTCTGTGTAGGCTTCCTGCCCTTCAGCTCGTCTATCTATAGACTTTCTGCCTTTCAGCTCGTCTATATATAGACTCCCTGTTCTTCAGTTCGTCTACATATAGACTCCCTGCCATTCATCTCACCTATATATAGACTCCCTGCCATTCAGTGACTTGTGTAGACTCCCTGTCCTTCAGCTCGTCTATATAGACTCCCTGTCCTTCAGCTCGTCCGTATAGACTCCCTGTCCTTCAGCTCGTCTGTATAGACTCCCTGTCCTTCGGCTCGTCCGTATAGACTCCCTGTCCTTCAGCTCGTCCGTATAGACTCCCTGTCCTTCAGCTCGTCTATATAGACTCCCTGTCCTTCAGCTCGTCTATATAGACTCCCTGCCCTTCAGCTCGTCTATATAGACTTCCTGCCCTTCAGCTCGTCTATATAGGCTCCCTGCCCTTCAGCTCGTCTATATAGACTCCCTGCCCTTCAGCTCGTCTATATAGACTCCCTGCCCTTCAGCTCGTCTATATAGACTCCCTGCCCTTCAGCTCGTCTATATAGACTCCCTGCCCTTCAGCTCGTCTATATAGACTCCCTGCCCTTCAGCTCGTCTATATAGACTCCCTGCCCTTCAGCTATATAGACTCCCTGCCCTTCAGCTCGTCTATATAGACTCCCTGCCCTTCAGCTCGTCTATATAGACTCCCTGCCCTTCAGCTCGTCTATATAGACTCCCTGCCCTTCAGCTCGTCTATATAGACTCCCTGCCCTTCAGCTCGTCTATATAGACTCCCTGCCCTTCAGCTCGTCTATATAGACTCCCTGCCCTTCAGCTTGTCTATATAGACTCCCTGCCCTTCAGCTTGTCTATATAGACTCCCTGCCCTTCAGCTTGTCTATATGAAATCTCTGTCCTTCAGATCTATATAGACTATAGTCTGGAGTCTGCCGCTATATTTATGTAGTCTATTATGGTGACAATTTGCCATAGTCACTTCCAATATAAAAACCTCAATCTAATAAAATATAACTTACACGCACCTGTTCACTACCATATGCCAAATTATTATTATTATTGTTTATGCATATATAATGATAAATTTGTCACAATTGGTTAATAAGACAAACAATTCAACAAAATCTTGACTAAACATCTGTCACAATCTCAATATGTTTGCCAATTCGAGGCCATAATGGTATTTGATTTTTTGATCTTTTGTGCCTTTTTCTACATAAAAAAGAGCATCGATTTAATTTTCAAAGAAAATCCTCTATAAATCATTTAAAAATAAAACAAAAACAACAAAAGCAACATCATACTCGTTTCGTTAAATCTTTGACTTTGTTGAATGACAAAACAAGATTTATGCTT
This sequence comes from Musca vetustissima, assembly GCF_032173495.1. Lineage (NCBI taxonomy): Eukaryota > Metazoa > Arthropoda > Insecta > Diptera > Muscidae > Musca > Musca vetustissima. The sequence goes on from NW_026875164.1 coordinate 25,606, forward strand.
TCTTTCGAAAATACAACATGAATTCTCTTTAGCAAAGAACAAATGTGCAATTAAATATTTTTGTTTTTGTTGTCCATTGCTATGCCGCCGCTGCCGCCACAGTCAACGGGCAGCGATGAGAAAAAAATTGCCATAAATTAAATTGGCGTTAAGAAGGCGCCACATAGCCACCAGCGGCGGGAGCAGCAGTATCATCATCGCCATCATCAGCAGCACCAGCAAGAAATCGGTATTTGTTCTGTTCGCCCATAAAATTTCACAAGAATGATATCAAATTCTTCTGTGAAAATATGTCACAATGAGGTCATTTCCATTGTATTTCATTCGGGATGCTCGGTAGGAGATTCTCTTAATTAATACAACACATGTAGTTGGTACTAAGTATGTTACAGTCAGGGTTGAAATTGAATTGATTTAAATGCGGGGCGAAAAGATATGTGGATGTTTTAAATGAGAGAGAGACAATTCACAAAATATCTGTATAATATGGACCAATATAGTATTAACAAATAATTAAATGTAGTTCAAAGGACATAGATGTAGGAAAATACTTATTTCAGATTTCAATTGAATTACAATTTTTGCGATCAAATAATGTGAATAAGTGATAGATACAAATATAAAGCATGAACTATTGCAGTTTCTTCATAAATTTTGAACAGAATTGCTTCTCCGGAGAGGTAGGGGAGAGGGGGCACCTTTCAACGAGGGACACCTTTGAACAGCGTTCATAAAATCTTGGTTTACAATTTTTCCGAAGAAAGTGGTTTTTATACCCTTCACCACACTGTGGTACAGGGTATTATGTCTTTGTGCATATGTTTGTAACAGGCAAAAATAATCGAGATAGACCCATGGTTCCTTTTCACTTTCTAAGTCGATTTATGCATGTCCGTCCGTCCGTCCGTCCGTCTGTCTGTCTGTCCATGTTAAATTGTAAACAAAGTACAGGTCGCATTTATGATCCGAATTGGATGAAATTTGGCACAGGTCACTTATTCGGCCCAAGGACGAACCCTATTAAAATTGGGGAAAATCGGTTCAGATTTAGATATAGCTCCCATATATATATTTAACCGATTTAATGTAAACGGTCCCTATATATCTTTCGATTTGCACGAAATTTGGTACAGGCTAATCATTTAGGCCTATAATGATGTCTGCCAAGTTTCGTGAAAATCGGCCCAGATTTAGATATAGCTCCCATATATAGTTTCATCCGATTTCATGTAAATAGTGCCCCAAAGTCCTTGTATATCTTTTGATTTGCACGAAATTTGGCATAACGTACTGAATTAAGCCTAGAGTGATGTCTGCCAAGTTTCGAGAAAATCGGTCCAGATTTAGATATAGCTCCCATATATAGTTTCGTCCGATTTCATGTAAATGGTGCCCTAAAGTCCCTATATATCTATCGATTTGCACGAAATTTGGTATAACGTACTGAATTGAGCCTAGAATGATGTCTGCCAAGTTTCGTGAAAATCGGTCCAGATTTAGATATAGCTCCCATATATAGTTTCGTCCGATTTCATGTAAATGGTGCACCAAATTCCCTATATATCCTCCGATTTGCACGAAATTTGGCGTAACGTAGTTAATTGAGTCTAGAATGATGTCTGCCAAGTTTCGAGAAAATCGGTCCAGATTTGGATATAGCTCCCATATATAGTTTCGTCCGATTTCATGTAAATGGTGCCCCAAAGTCCCTGTATATCTTTTGATTTGCACGAAATTTGGCATAACGTACTGAATTAAGCCTAGAGTGATGTCTGCCAAGTTTCGGGAAAATCGGTCCAGATTTAGATATAGCTCCCATATATAGTTTCGTCCGATTTCATGTAAATGGTGCCCTAAAGTCCCTATTTATCTTTCGATTTGCACGAAATTTGGCATAACGTACTGAATTCAGTCTAGAATGATGTCTGCCAAGTTTCGTGAAAATCGGTCCAGATTTAGATATAGCTCCCATATATAGTTTCGTCCGATTTCATGTAAATGGTGCCCCAAAGTCCCTATATATCCTCCGATTTGCACGAAATTTGGCATAACGTACTGAATTCAGTCTAGAATGATGTCTGCCAAGTTTCGTGAAAATCGGTCCAGATTTGGATATAGCTCCCATATATAGTTTCGTCCGATTTCATGTAAATGGTGCCCCAAAGTCCCTGTATATCTTTTGATTTGCACGAAATTTGGCATAACGTACTGAATTAAGCCTAGAGTGATGTCTGCCAAGTTTCGGGAAAATCGGTCCAGATTTAGATATAGCTCCCATATATAGTTTCGTCCGATTTCATGTAAATGGTGCCCTAAAGTCCCTATTTATCTTTCGATTTGCACGAAATTTGGCATAACGTACTGAATTCAGTCTAGAATGATGTTTGCCAAGTTTCGTGAAAATAGGTCAAGATTTACATATAGCTCCCATATATAGTTTCGTCCGATTTCATGTAAATGGTGCACCAAAGTCCCTATATATCCTTCGATTTGCACGAAAGTTGGCATAACGTACTGAATTGAGCCTAGAGTGATGTCTGCCAAGTTTCGAGAAAATCAGTCCAGATTTCTATATAGCTCACACATATAGTTTCGTCAGATTTCATGTAAATGGTGCACCCTATATATCTTTCGTTTTGCACAAAATTTGGCATAACGTACTGAAGTGCGTTGTTTCGTGAAAATCGGTCCAGATTTAGATATAGCTCCCTTTTATTATAGATTGATTTTAAGTAATTGACGCACCAAGGAACCAATAGGAACAAAACGTTCTGAAATTAGTATAACCTATCCTGTGACAAGTGTGTTTGAAATCGCTTAATATTTGGATAGAGCTTCCATATATATTTTTTGACCCGATTTCAAGTAAATTGGGCATCAAACTTCTCATGTTAGTCAGTTTGACATCAAATTTTGCACAACGTACAAAATTGAGCATAGAATTATGTAGTTGCATTTTCTAGAAGTGCAGACATAGCCCAACGGATGACCCATTTATATTTGTTTGAAGTCGATTTACATACTTTATGGATAGATCTACGTAGATTCACATTTAGATAAATATCACATATTTTATTTCATCCAATTTCATGCTAATAGTCTTGTTTAATATACCCATAGTGGTGAAGGGTATCATATTGTCGGCCCCGTCCGACTTTACTACTTTCCTTACTGGTTTCTATATGGCAATCTTGTTCTCTATCTGCGTAAACCACATTGGCTAGCTTTTTCAGTTGTCGACAAAATGTACATGGGTGACCATGTATTCGCAGTATCAGTGTAAACTTTTATTCTTTTGGTTGTAAGGGCGCAGTGATAGTTTTCTTTCGTTAAACAATGTTTTTTGCATTCCAACAATCATTTCAAACATAACACTGTGATACAAAACAAAAAAAAAAAAAAAAAAAAAAAAAAAAATTCAGGGGTTCTAATGCACCAATTCCGTTTAGTTGGAGTCCCTGGACCACGAAAATACCTTTGGTTTTTCTGGGTCACTTCGAAAATTAAATGTAGAGAAAAACGTGGTTTCATGGATTTTCACTTTGAAATGCGTATAACTTCATTTCTTTCTAACGGATTTATTTTATTATTTTTCTTTTTCGCAGCCTTGCTCAAAGCTGCCACCCTGGGGGCCGATTTAGATATGGTTAAGATTTAAATATTTTCGTTAAATCTATATTTTTGACATTGTTCAATAAAAAGCTTTATTTAAATGCATGGACTCCTCACTCTGCCTATGAATACAGAACGAGTTATGAGAAATATGTGGAGAATACATTTAGAATTGTATTGTCTATTGTTGAATAACTGAAAAGTGCTGTATTCTCTTCGGTTTTCGCGAACAAAACTACGGATAAAGGAGCAGCTATCCATACATATAGAAGATTTGTATACCCTTCACCGCACTGTGGTACAGGGTATTATCTCTTTGTGCATATGTTTGTAACAGGCAAAAGGAAACGAGATAGACACATGGTTCCTTTTGAGAATATGCATAGAATCACTTTTTAAGTCGATTTATGCATGTCCGTCCGTCCGTCTGTCCGTCTGTCCGTCTGTCTGTCTGTCTGTCCATGTATTTTTGTGAACAAAGTACAGGTCGCATTTATGATCCGATTTGAATGAAATTTGGCATAGGTCACTTATTCGGCCCAAGGACGAACCCTATTGAAATTGGGAAAAATCGGTTCAGATTTAGATATAGCTCCCATATATATATTTAACCGATTTAATGTAAACGGTCCCTATATATCCTTCTATTTGCACGAAATTTGGTACAGCCTAATCATTTAGGTCTAGAATGATGCCTGCCAAATTTCGTGAAAATCGGTCCAGATTTAGATATAGCTCCCATATATAGTTTCGTCCGATTTCATGTAAATGGTGCCCCAAAGTCCCTATATATCCTTCGATTTGCACAAAATTTGGCATAACGTACTGAATTAAGCCTAGAGTGATGTCTGCCAAGTTTCAAAAAAAATCGGTCCAGATTTAGATATAGCTCCCATATATAGTTTCGTCCGATTTCATGTAAATGGTGCCCCAAAGTCCCTATATATCTTTCGATTTGCACGAAATTTGGCATAACGTACTGAATTGAGCCTAGAATGATGCCTGCCAAGTTTCGTGATGCCTGCCAAGTTTCGTGAAAATCGGTCCAGATTTAGATATAGCTCCCATATATAGTTTTGACCGATTTCATGTAAATGGTGCCCCAAAGTCCCTATATATCATTCGATTTGCACGAAATTTGGCATAACGTACTGAATTGATCCTAGAATGATGCCTGCCAAGTTTCGTGAAAATCGGTCCAGATTTAGATATAGCTCCCATATATAGTTTCGTCCGATTTCATGTAAATGGTGCCCCAAAGTCCCTATATATCCTTCGATTTGCACGAAATTTGGCATAACGTACTGAATTGAGCCTAGAGTGATGTCTGCATTATAGATTGATTTTAAGTAATTTACGCACCTGTGACAAGTGTGTTTGAAATCGCTTAATATTTGGATAGAGCTTCCATATATATTTTCGCCCGATTTCAAGTAAATTGGGCATCAAACTCCTCATGTTAGTCAGATTGACATCAAATTTTGCACAACGTACAAAATTGAGCATAGAATTACGTAGTTGCGTTTTCTAGAAGTACAGGCATAGCCCAACGGATGACCTATTTATATTTGTTTGAAGTCGATTTACATTCTTTATGGACAGATCTAGGTAGATTCACATTTAGATAAATATAACATATTATATTTCATCCAATTTCATGTTAATAGTCCTGTTTAATATACCCATAGTGGTGAAGGGTATCATATAGTCGGCCCCGTCCGACTTTACTACTTTCCTTACTGGTTGGACATAGTTTATAAAAAAAGTCAAAGAATGTTTCCTTTGATATGTGGAAGTAGAGGATTAACAGGAAAATAATTCTGGACTGTCATAATAAACACAATAATCAGGTTTTGTTTGGATCCAAAATTTCTGAGAGGTCAAGGATATGACGGCGTGTCTAATATGTGAGGCAATTATGATGGAGTGCAGGCATTATTAAATCGAAATTCCCTTCTGCAGTATACATTTATTCACATTTTTATATCCTTCAACACACTGTGGTACAGGGTATTATGTCTTTGTGCAAAAGGAAACGAGATAGACCCATAGTACCTTTTGAGAATATGCATCGTCCGTCTGTCCGTCTGTTGGTGTTAAATTGTAAACAAAGTACAGGTACAAGTATAATCCGATTTGGATAAAATTTTGCACAGCTCATTTGTTTGGCCTAGGACGAACTCTGTTGAATTTGGGAAAAATCGGTTCAGATTTAGATATAGCTCCCATATATATATTTTCGTCCGATTTAATGTAAATGGTGCACCAAAGTCCCTATATATCTTTCGATTTGCACAAAATTTGTCATAACGTACTGAATTGAACATGGAATGATGTCTGCCAAGTTTCGAGAAAATCAGTATAGTTTGAGATATAGCTCCCATATATAGTTTCGTCCGATTTCATGTAAATGGTGCACCAAAGTCCCTATATATCTTTCGATTTACAATTGAGCCTAGAATGATGTCTGGTATGTTTCGTGAAAATCGGTCCAGATTTAGATATAGCTCCCATATATAGTTTCGTCCGATTTCATGTAAATGGAGCACCAAAGTCCCATATATCTTTCGATTTGCACGAAATTTGGCACAGTGTGATGAACTCTTAAACAGTCAAATTTATTCCGATTGGAACTAACTTTTGCACAACGTACTGAATTAGGTCCAAATTTATGTGTGCGAAGTTTTATTGGAATCAGTTCAAACCTAGATGTAGCTCCCATATATAGTTTCCCCCGATTTTATATAAATGGTGCACCATACTGTCAATGATTGTCCGATTGAAAATTTGCATACTGCAGGTTGACGTTCGTGAAGATTTGTTGAAATCGCATCAGATTTAGATATAGCTCCCATATATATGTTCGTCCGATTTTATGTAAATGTTATTTTGTTCATCAAAATGATGTACAAAATAACTACAGTTTGTCGGCTTAAGACAAATTAGTGCACAACGTACCAAATCGAACCTAGAATTGCAATATTTTAATGAAACATATCCATAATCAATATTCAACCTCACTAGGCTAACTAAATAAAAAATTCATTCGAGTCAACCTTAAATAAATATGTATTTCAATAAAAATTTACAAAAAATCTATATATATATAAAATAGAAAAAAATTTGTTTGTTTGTTTGTTTGTATGTTACCGATAGACGCCAAAACGGCTGAACAAATCTTAATGAGATTTACACTGTATGTCGGGGCATGCCCTGAAAGTAACATAGGCTATATAAACTTTTAAAATTCCGCATGGATGCGGAGTTATAGCATCAATAGTAAACATACCTCTAATTTTCTGAACATGTAATATGCGTTTATCTTAAGAACGGTTACAGATAACGCCATCAAAATTTATCTGTATATCGTAGGTGTGAATACACATTATTCATAAAAATATGAGCGAGATAAGATCGGTGGAAATGCACTCTCCAATACACTTAAATAATCTACATGTAGGAAATAAAAAGTGTTTTGTTTCTAGACTCAAAAACCGTTTAACAGATTTTATTGATATTTTTACCGCTCATCATGCCATTCGAGGAAAATAATATAGGCTATATAAACTTCCAAAATTTCGAGTGGATGGGGAGTTATAGTATCGGAAGTAATTATACATCTAAACTAATATTAATTTTCTAAGCATATATCTTAAGAAGGGTCACAGATTCCCACTTTAAAATTTGTCTGAGTAACTTGGTAGCAAATACTCATCATCACTATAAAAATTGGCGTGGTAGAATAGGGGGAAATGTATTGCTCACTGCATTTAATTAATCTAAATGTAGAAAATGGAAACTCTTTTGGTTGTTGACACAAAAGCCGCTAAATAGATTTTACTGAAATTTTCGCAGTTAGTCATGCCAACCCATGTAAGTAAGGTAGGCAAGATAAACTTCGAAAATTCGGCGATGACGAGGAATTATAGTTGATGCTAATCATACCTCTGGACTAATATTAATTTTCTGTGCATATATTTGAATATCTTAAATAAATCGGCTCATACAAATTTGAATGATACGCAGATAATTACATACTAATCTTAAGTGACCAGGAATTAACAAAATTGGTCCAAATCTATAATGTCCGACTCATAATTTTTGGTCCTTTTATGATATTATAAGTAATGATAAAAACCACCAGTTCAGTAATTCCGCTAACGTCTGCTATTTTTCATCTCTCCATTATCTACATATTGGAATAAAATTTGTGTAAAACGAAAAACAAAATTGGCATTCTAATTTTTACATTATGTCAATTTGAGAAAAAAATAAATAAAATTTTGAAATTTTTAATTTTAACCAGTGAGCGGAGCAGTATAGTCGGACGGGGCCGACCATGCGATACCCTACACAACTTCCATGAAAATCTAACTTTCTGTAGTTCTATATTCTGACATTGGACAATATTTCGCGATATTTGCACACTTTTGACTGGCTAGAGGTCAGCAAATGTTACTAATAATCAGTACAGCCCCTCTAATTACTTGTCCAGATTCCCTTCATCGTGGGTTGTGTTGTGATGTTCGGCTTTCCACTCGAAAAGTACAAATAATTAAGTTTTCGGTCCACTTCATCCCAAAAATTATTATCTGATCATCACCTAACATTTTAGGCGTTGTCCTTGACCATAACTGGAACCTCATGCAACATTTCAAAGCAATCAGCGCTATATTTCCGCCTTCTAGGCGGAAATATAGCGCTGTAAATATAGGGTCTATTTCCTTCAGGCGTGAATCTATACGCTATAGAATACAAATTTTGTCATTTTTCACACAAAAGTTAGGGTCCATTTGACCCGCTAAATATTGACCAATCTTTATCAAAACAGGCATGCTTTTTCTTTGGCCCGATCCCCTTCTCCATGCAAAAATTCGCGGTGTTTGGGCCATAATTGCGGCCTCTGGAGCGACCAGAAAAACCGACAAAAATTTAGTATTTGGTCCATTCCATCCTCTAAATATTAACCGATCTTTTCCAAAAACAATAGCGGTCTTCATTGGCCAGAACCCATCCTACATGCAAAATTTCGTGAAGATTGGTCCATAACTGTGGCCTGTATCGTGTTTACAAATTATAATGGACAGACGGACGGACGGACACACATGTCTAGATCGACTCAGCTAGTCGAGATATGACGATCGGTATACTTAAAGGTGGGTCTAGGACCAATATTTCGCGGCGTTACAAACTTTTGGGGCTGCACAAAGCTATAATACCCTGACAACATAGTTGTGTAGGGTAAAAAAATTCAACCACCATTGAAGAAAAAGACTATGAATTCAATATGGGAGATATCCAAAAGAGAAATGCTGATTGTGGAATAAAAGTTATAAAAGTCCGAAATCTGTGGTGGCTTATCATTATAGCTGATATATTTCGAGAAATGACTGTATAGAGGAAATGACTAACTCAAATGCCACGAATCCTATCTTTGGACTTGATCCTGGTTTCTTAAGAATACCAAACTATATCTAGGTTCGGTAAAAATATTATGATGTGATAATGCATTATTGTGAATTTTTCTTGGTAATGAAACAATTAAAAATACACAACTCAAACTTAACAAGGATCATACGTCAGGTATCTGAGCGATATTAATCGGAGTGAGAAAGGGATCCCAATCATATCATGGGGAAATAGTTGAGAATACAGACATAAAAAATTGCTGTAATGTAAATGAAGTATTGCCGTGGCCTTGGAACGAATAATGAAAAACATGTAAATATTGGAGAAAATTTATTTGTGTATGGTACTATTACAACTGATTAGAAAAGTCAAGCTAAATTTGTTTTTAATATTAACACCGTTATTCAAAGATTATTTAAAATTTATTTGTAATCTATTGAATAGAGTCAAATATACTAAAACATAGACCGGCTGCAACGAATTTATTACTGAAACACTACGAAATACCTACAAATAGTTTTCGACCTTAACTATCCAATGTTAATAACTTTAGTAGGGGCAGCGAAGCGCCACGGGTTCAGCTAGTATTTATATTAAAATTTAATTGTTTTTTTTTTAATAAATAAATAAAAAATTGTTTTACCATGAAAAACATTTTAAATTCCACAAAATTTAAATGCTCTTTTGTGTGCATGTGTCTTTTTGCTGTAGTATGTGTATGTGTTTGTGTGCGTGTGTGTGTGTGTTTAAGTGTTGAAAAGAGAATTTCTGTTATTTGCGGTGTCCTGACCGATGAATTAACATTACTTAACTTTTCTTTGCATAAGGTTACCACATACTGATCGAATACAACATGCAGCTTAAAATTACACACAAGTGGACTTTACATATTTTCATGCCACATCGACAGCAAACAGAGTAGGCCAACTGTAGCAGACCTTGGGGATATTTGTGGAAATTAAATGAAAATGTTGCTTTAAGCATGTATGCAATATTAAAGGAAACAATTTCGGGATGTTGTCTTAAATTTGGAAAGGTAAGTTTGTTGATGTTCACAATGTTGGTAGGTAATATGTTTTGTGTGGTTAGTTATTATTATGGAGCAGAGATTGATTTAAGGTTTACTGTAACATATATCAATATTCGTACCATACTATTGACATTAATCAAGATAAAGTTGGTGCATTGTGGAGGCTCGTCTGTATCGACTTCCTACACAACATAAGAGAAGATTTTTAATGGATTACCAATAATCTGACCTAATACTAACATTTCCTCCAAAGCCACTTTTCTATGACTTTAGTCACACCTATGAATTATTGTTATCAGGTTACCAATGTTGCAGACCTAAATTCGGCCATATAACATTACTGTTATTCCGCCATCCCACTATATCAACAATCGTGTTAGGATCCTATCATCCTATCCATGAGGGCCAACTATGTCTCTCTCCTGATAAAGTTTGTTTATTTAACCAAAGATTGTAAGTAAAACAAAAAGTAATTAAATGCATTTTATGCAATGTGTTGCATTGTAATGTAAAATGCAATGAACCCGAAAATGAAACACTGCAGCATACACACACTGCGAACATCGAACCACCCGGCTGACATACGACAAATAATTTAAGAGAAGTTAAAACACTCACCATAAATAAATGCAACAAAAGCCAACAGCAAAAAAAAAACGGAAAAAGTAAATCTAAACTACACTGAGAGAAATGTTCCAACACTTAAACGATGAACTTCTATAGACATTGAAAATATTTAAAATAGGCCGGAAATTTTTATGGATGGTCAACCTTTATCAAAAAGAGGTTTTATCCACTGAGAAAACAAAGTACCAAATCAAAGACTCAGGTTAAGACAATATAGCCCAGGTTAAGACAAAATAGCCCCATTTTTTGAGTAAAAGTTCTTCAATCACCATGAATACGGAATGCTGAATTAGAACAACTTCCGTTGCTAAATATTTCTAAAGACCGTGAAATAATTAAAGTGGAACTGGAACATTATGTGGGGTATACGTCAAAACGTGGACACAATTTCGCAAAACTCAGAATGTCTAATTACACCAATGTCGGTAGGAAAATGCGTCTTGAATCTAAGATGGGGACGGGGACTTTATGTGGGATTATGTCAAAACATGCACCTACTTTGAACAAATATGTTGTTTATCCTCCAATAACCCGGAATTCCAAGTAATATCCATAGCCACGCATAAGAATGAACATTTCTCAATATATATATATGTATTATTATATATATATATATATATTAGAAAATAAACCAATATTGCAATTTTTCGAATTGGAAAATTCGGAAACAATATTCGGAAATTATAGACGAAATTTTTTTTTGGAAAACCCCTTATTTTTGTCTTATTACCAAGCTGGTAAATAGGGAAGATTTTTCATACCATAGCTATGTAGGTCCAAAATAATGTGTTAAAATTAAAAAACGATTGCATTAATATGTTTTGAGTTATCGCGCCGTCATGTGATGCTGACCTAATAAATCGGCTAAATCTTCAAGAGTACTTGAGATTTTCACTTGACATTTTAATTAGTCCAAAGTTGTCAGATAAGGCATGGTTTTTGCAAATCCGTACGAACGGCACGAAATTTACTAAATGTGGTATTTGGAGAACCGTAGAGCTAGAATTCTTAAATTTTAAATTAGGTTCACTGATGCAGTGTAAAATAGATGTACCAAAGGGGTTTTTTGGATGTTCGAACTATTACTATCCGAAAGGCACTAAAATATACTAAATTTGGCAAAATTTCGTAGCATGTGATAGAAATAAAGCTTGAAATTTGGAACGCGAATTAAGGTTGAAAGTAGGGACGATATAAGTAGGTGGTTGTGAAAGCGCGTGCTCATGTATAATAAATGAACTAAACTGTACGAAGTTAGTTGCAATTTGAGTTTGGGGTGAACCGATAGAGCTGAGATACTAAAATTTGGAGTTAGGCTCATTGTTGGGTGTAGGATTGGGGTATGTATATATGGTACCAAATTTGAATTTGTGGAAATCGATACAGGTGGAATCTTGAAATTTGGAGTTAGCATCATTATTAGGGTCTATAATTGGGCTATATAGAAAGTTTTGAAAATTCATACTAATGTGTACTAAATTTGGTACAATTTAAATTTTGGATAAACCGATTGATCTGGAAACCTGAAATCGGGAAATAAGGTATCAGGCGATGACTTCCGAGTTACACTTTAGCTAAAGAAAAATTTGTCAGAATATGGTCCACATCGTCTATCCATTTAGGACTTTAAAAAATTGAACATTTACCTTTCCTTTTCAGATACAAAATAAAATTTCTTATCGGGTATATTTCTTATCCGGTATATATCAATTCATGCTATTGCTATGTGGTGGCTAAATGGTGATTGCCCACTCGGCATTATTATTGCCGTCGAAATATATGAACAGAAATAAACCGGTGACATCCCAAGCACCTCCAAGCACGAGCCTTAACTTAACACCTGTCCCGTAACAACTAAACTAAACGGAAATAAGAGCTGTCATCAAATATTACTTCACGGCCTCAGTGAAGAGCCTCCTAGTGGATTATGCTTTTGGCTTCCGTCTTTGTAAACTAAAAAATATCTTAAGTATTTGAAGAAATTTTAGTTAACTTTACCTTCATAAAATAACATCCATACGTCAATTTTTCAAGGGATCTTGAAACCCAGACTCATAAAGATGAAAAAGAAGGCTATTTGAATATAATCTCCATGCGTTGTAATCGTAGATATCGACCGTTGAAGGTTCCTGGTAATAAAAAGACCTAAGAAATATCTCTTTTAAACATAAAGTTTATTAATAGCTTAAACGATCGAAGGTCTCCTATAGCTATAAAGGCCTGCAAAATATTGGAGAAGCTCCAGAGCTATTAAACTCTCTGAAGTTCCTTATCTGAACTCAGAGAAATTATTCTTTTGTTACACCAGATTGGTTTCAGCAACAAAGAAAATAACTTATAGAAAATATCGAAGAGATATATTTATATAGAAAACATTTTGGTAGTAGACCGTGTGAAGGCCTACCTGTTATGAAAGGCTTTCTACATGTCTCACATAGAACGAAGTAATTCTAAATGTATCATATCTGTAAAATACCTTCTGAAGGCTTCCTATCTGTAAAGGTACATCTGAAGCTCTCCCATAGATAGAGAACCTTTTGGCAGTAAACCTACCTTCCGGCGATAGTAGACCCGAGATGACAGAAAACATTCTGAAGGCATATTATAAAAGAACTTCTTAAATTCTCCTATAAATGGAAGATCTTCCTTTAGAAGGAAGACATCAATTTCGAAGGTCTATTACATATAAAATACCTATCCACAGAAGACCAATCTCTCATTGTAAAGTTCAGCTAGTGATAGAACCCTTAAGTAAGCCTAGAGTTAGAATACCTGAAGGCAGAGATGGTCTTTCAAAAACTGTGACGTAAATGACATACATTTTCGACGTATAATACATACGTCGGAAACCCACGCAAAACCATTAGGTTTTCGACAAAATAGCTATTTCCATTAATCAATTTGGAAATTGCGTATGGTTTACTCAAATCCATATAAAATTTCAATAATTTCTTCTTTAAAAAGTTTAGAATTTTTATTAGTTCCAGTAAGAAATAGCCAGATATATGTAAAAACCAGTGAGCGGAGCGGTATAGTCGGACGGGGCCGACCATAGGATACCCTACACAACTACCACGGAACTGTAACTTTCTGCTGATGTTTATTCCGAGCCTGGGCAATATTTCTTGATATTTGCACCCCTTGCCCGATTAGAGGTCAAGAGAACCTCTTCCTTACACTGACAAATTCTCCGAATACTAATATTCAGTACAGTCCTTCTAATTACTTGCCCAGATTCCCTACACCGTGGTTTCTGTTGCGATCATCTTGGGCTTATAATTGTGGCTTATAGATCAACTCGAAAAAAAAAACATAAAAAATTAAGTTTTCGGTCCACTTCATCCCAAAATTATTATCTGATCATCACCAAAAATTATAGGCGTTATCCTTGACCATAACTGGAACTTCATAGAAAATTTGAGAGCGATCAGCACTAAATTTCCGCCCTCTAGTGTGTGGTTACTAAATAATATTTGAATACGTAGACACCTGTAAATATTTAAGTGTATATCCCACATCCGAGTACATACGACAATATAAATGGTATCAATTTAATAGTCAACCACTCCTCTTGGATATACTATCAACTTCTCGGGTCTATGTCCTTCAGAAGTAAACATATACTGTATAGAATACAAATTTTGTAATTTTTCACATAAAAGTCGGGGTCCATTTAACCCGCTATATATTGACCGATCTTTATGAAATCAGGCATGCTCATTCTTTGGCCCGATTTCCTTGTCTATATCGACTCAGCTAGTCGAGATATGACGATCGGTATACTTAAAGGTGGGTCTAGGACCAATATTTCGCGGCGTTACTAACTTTTGGGGCTGCACAAAGCTATAATACCCTGAAAACATAGTTGTCTAGGGTATAATAATATATATTCTTGAAAATATTTCTTGAATATGGTAACAGTATATTTACTGAACTTTATAGCCTAGACAGACGACAGTCTTAATTTGCATTAACAGCCTGTTTTTGTAAATGTAAAATGTCCATTCGTTCGTCCAAAAAACGAACGATTGCTCATTTTGGTTTTCGCAAACAAATTACCGGTTGTAGTGAGTGAGAAATAGGAAAGAGCTTTTGGTATTCGTATTTTTTTGGTTTTTGTTATACAAAACGGTGCGTTATTTACGAACAAAAATGTCAAAAACAAACGAAGAGAAAATACCATTCGTTTAAAAAAAATAATAAAGAAAACTATTTGTTCATTACAATTTGTGTGTTGTTAGTGAAAAGAACGTAACAAATATGGAAAATTCTGATGAAATATATAAGAAGAAATGGTTTGTAAAAAATTATATATCCCTATGAAATGTAAAAAATTATATTGAATTGTTTGAACCCCTAGCAACAAAAGGACAACGATTGCCCAATACCAAAAATTGGTTGATCTCATGGAACTTTACCCACAATTAGCAACTGGCCGTCCTGTTTTCGGATCCAATAAATTTGAAGTGGATAACAAGTGGAATAATGTAGCTGTATCATTAAATGCCATAGGTATTCTCCTATGGGGAATATTTTGCTTTTCTTTATAATTAAAATTAATTGCAATCGTACCAAACATTTTGAATTTTCTATTTTGACACTTTTTATGTAAAAAAAAAACTGTTTGTAAACAATAAGCAGAGTTACCCTCATTTTGCAATAATTCTATTGGAAAATTTGCAACAAGACACCAAAAGAAACACTTTGGCAGTAATGGTTAATAACGAATGAAAAAGCTCAATCGTTTCTAGACGAAAGCTTTTACAATTATTACAAAAACCAAATTTTCGACGTATACGTTTTAATACGAACGATACGTGTGACTGCCGGAACAAATTACAAAAACAGGCTGTAACAGTCTTAATTCAAATTAACTTGTACATTATCTTCATTTTTATGTATTGTTAATGCACAAAATCAAACTGAATTTATACTGCTTTAGGCAATTTCAATATGGCAATGCTGTCGAAAATTAATTGTTTCTTGTCAAATTTGTTTATATTTTTGAATATAACAATAAGAAAAGAAGGCAAATTTCAACCATTTTTTAAATTGGGAGCTGTTTTGCTAAGATCATAGCTGCTATTCCTCCTTTATGTCATGTATATATTTCCTAAAGATGTAATCCCGAAGAATATCGAAACAAATGTAAAAAATTTCATTCTACACACAGACAAACAATTGTTTTGAAGCAAAAAACTGTTTCGTAAATGCAGAAAATCTCGTCTGTCAGGGGTAAATATTAATTCAAATTAAAACATTTTTAATGCAAATTAAGGCTGTCGTCTGTCTATGGTATTATACAGGTATATGACGTTTTCTACGTTTACACCTTTTTGACAGTCGAAATCATAAAAATTCGTCACACGGATCATGATCATGATAAATGGATTTCACAGAAATAATAGGTTTCCCAAGGTTCCCTTTAGTAAATGGACCTTCAGGAGCTCTTCCAGCTATAAAATAACTTTTGGAGATATCCTAGAGACTGAACATCTTCGTAGGTTCTCCTAGAGCTAGAATACATTCCGGAGATTTTCTGAAATTCAGCAAAGCATAGAAAAACTTCGAAGGACTCCTATGTATAAAATACCTCAGCTAAAAATTTAAGATCTTTAAAGAACTCCTATATATAAAATACCTCCACCAGTCATTATAAATATAGAAAGCCCCTGGGTCCTATATATTCATAAAGGCTGTTTTAATCAGACACAAACATTGTAAACGAAACTGAAATTTATTGAATTGAATTTACCTAGCAGACATTTTGGGCGCAGACGGTCATTGGCCAGGTTTTGTGTGATTTTTGGTGACCAGAACCAAAATGACAAAACATTTTGTGACACAACCGTTGAGCCCATAAGCTTGCTGAATGACTTTAAATGTGGTATGTTAATTCATTTCTCGTTGACGTTTTGGAAACGTGCGTGCATGCGCATAAATTGTCAACAACATTGACTTGTTATTGCTGTTGTTGCATTGACATGTTTATGCTTATATTAATGTTGCTGTTGTTGTTGTTGGTTTTGTTGTTACTGCTGTTAAGCCTTATTTAGCGTTTAACAGCTAATTTATGTAAATATTGACATTTTTCAACAGAAATCTGAATGAGCGAATGTACTGGGCCCATTGTGTGAGTTTTTTTAACCAAAATTTAAAAATAAGAAAAAACTCTCCTCATTTGTCGTGTTTAACTTTTTTGGGATGTAAATGCATTCTTAATGTTTGGTTTCACTTCACAGTCACTCGGTCTGTCAGCGAGTCAGTCATTCATTCTGCTTAAATCGATATGTTTGCTCGAAATCGATTTTATTGTTTAGCATTTTTCCCCCTGTCATTTTCATCATCGACTCATACAAAATTCAACATTGATTTTGTTCAAATTCATTAAATGCCTATTGAAACCGTAAAAAACGCAATAAGTAAATTTAAAACGAAAAAACGGTTCACATTGCGACCTATATACATATGGTTGGCCGGATGGCCAGTGTGAGGATACAGTAAACCGAACTACTTGTCAAGAATAAAGCCAAATTCATTGCTCTCCAATGAACTGTTGTTCCATTTGAAATCAATTCAATTCGACAGGTTGCCAACATTGTGAGGCCCTACTGTATAACCATAAATATATGCAAGAAAAAAAAAACAACAACAACAAACAAAAAACTTTGTACAAGGGAATTTATTCATGTGCATATAGACAAGTGTTTGTATTCACTTATGTACATATAATTAAACCTTCAGTTCGAATCGAGTAATGCGAATTTTATTTTTCCATTGCCTTTCTTCTCTGCATAATTAAAGTGAATTTATACAAATAAAAATTTGCAATTATTATTTAAATACAAATTTGCTTTCTTTTATTGTCGTTAAAGAAATTCATCGAATCGTTATTGTGTGTACTTTGGATAGACCATCGGAACTTTGGGTTGATTGAACGAATTCCCAGCTGTGTTGTTATAACCTTCACCACAAGGTGGATGTTTGCAATACCTCAAAATATTCACCTCAGACACCGGAATAAAAGTCTATGTCGATTTACCCATTCCCGTCCGTATGTCTGTTCAAATCACAACAGATATTGCAATTTTGAAATATAGCTTTGAAATTTTGCACATACACTGTTATTATTCCTAGGATGTTTGGGATTGAAAATGGTATATTTTTGGTCCACGTTTTAGGGAAGGCACATAAAACGGTACCTCCAAATACTCGATATTTTAACGATTTTTAGCAAGTTGTTCAACCGAATTAGCTGAAAATTGGTATTTTGGATTATCATTGGGCAGCAAATCTTGCTACTGAAAATATTGGTTTGTGTTTCGGCGTAGTTCCCATGGAGCGGTCCCACCTTCATTGAATATTTTGGTAGTTTGCCACGCACATTGACTGGACATTTCCCATTTGAATATATTCTGATTAAGATTTCTCGAAATTACATTTGCATTTTGGTCAATGTTGTCTTTGGCATTATTACTGATATAAATGTAAGGAATATTTTTGTATATTACGTTAACCCTCGGACGACTCTCTGAAGGGGTACTTTCGGTCCTCTTTTCCAGAAATAATGGAAATCTCAATTAAAACAGGGTTAAATCTGGTCAGAATATTTTACAAAACTGTTCATCATAAAGTTTTACTATAAGTCTTGGAATAGACTAGCATTTGAAAATCAGCCTAAATGTCTAAAATATTAAAAATATGAAAGCTCATTTTAGGGTTAAAATCGATCTAGTTCCGAGTTTGTACCAGTTGTGCCCTTTATATTTCGGTATTTTGATGACTTTAGGAACGTTTCCAAACGAATTGGCCCCAATCTGATATTTTAGATTCTAATTGGATACAAAATCTCACTTTTAAAAATATCAATAGTGGTTCGCGTTTCGGTGTAGCCCCCATTATTCGGTATGTTGGTGTTTTTGGACACGGATTTTATCCGAAATGACCACCCCATTTTCGATATTTTAATGTATAAAGGTGCTAAGGGAGGAAAGATATGAGGAACCCAAGTTTGATGAGCAAAGGATGCGCGATGCATTGAAGACTTTTCACCATCCATAGCAGCTGAGCCAGACAACGTCTTTCCAGCTTTATTACGGTTTGCGTACTCTCAGAAATAAGTTAGGCTTATTGGACGATAGGATTTGGGGGTAGTTTGCCTTACCAGGCTTGATTAGTTTTTCAACCTGAGTGCCAGTAAATCGATTTTTCATTTTTATACCCTTCACCACACTGTGGTACAGGGTATTATGTCTTTGTGCATATGTTTGTAACAGGAAAAGGAAACGAGATAGGCACATGGTTCCTTTTGAGAATATGCATAGAATCACTTTTAAAACGATTTATGCATGTCCGTCCGTCCGTCTGTCCATGTTAAATTGTAAACAAAGTACAGGTCGCATTTATTATCCGAATTGGATGAAGTTTGGCACAGCTCACTTTATTGTAAGTGGTGTACCAAAGCCCCTATATATCTTTCGATTTGCACGAAATTTGGCATAGAGTACTGAATTAGATCAAGAATGACGTGTGCTAAGTTTTGTGAAAATCGGTTCAGATTTAGATATAGCTCCCATATATATTTTCGTCCGATTTAATGTAAGTGGTGTACCAAAGCCCCTATATATCTTTTGATTTGCACGAAATTTGGCATAGAGTACTGAATTAGGTCCAGAATAACGTGTGCTACGTTTCGTGAAAATCGGTTCAGATTTAGATATAGCTCCCATATATATTTTCTACCGATTTAATGTAAATGGTGTACTAAAGTCCCTATATATCATTCGATTTGAACGAAATTTGGCATATCGTAATGAATTAGGTCTAGAATTATGTGTGTTAAGTTTCGTGAAAATCGGTTCAGATTTAGATATAGCTCTTATATGTTTTGTCTTCCGAGTGTATGCAAATTGTGCACTAAAGACCCAAAGTTTGTCTGATTGCCACACAATTTGGTACAATGAACTGTAGTTAAAATAAGTTAATCTCTGACAATTCTCATTGAAATCGGTTCAGATTTTGATATAGCTTCTACAAGTATATTTTCGTCCGATTTTACACATAATTGACACAAATTTTTCACAACGTACTGAAGTGTGATATAAATGCTGCGCCACGCTTCTTATAGGCGGCCCTGTCCGACTTTACTACTTTCCTTACTGGTTCGAAATAAACAATGTAGTAGATAGTTTTAATCACACTTTCAAAATCATTTGCTGTAGAATTGTTCTTTGTGGGGTTGGAAAATAATAGCTGGTATATATGAAAAGTACAGCACAACGAAATTTTGTTGCCAAATTATTAGATTTAAAGAAAACATAATTTCTGTACTTCATAACGATAGCCGTGGATTGACCAAATACGTGTCAATTTCCTGCATTTTTAACATTTGGAACAGCAAACGCCCCGATAGATTTATGTCAGTTTAAAAAATTCACCCAACTTGTAGTTTAGACATGGGCAATTGTTTCTGAAATTAGTAGAAACCAATAAATCATATTGCTTCTGGCGCACTGATTTTATCATTAAATAAAAAGTACATGTACTTACATACATATGTATATACAAATGTAAAAATGCCTTTTCTGAAGTCGATGACAAGGAAAATGCAGCAGAAAAGAACTCAGAACACAGAGAAAAACTCAAACTAAATAAGCGACAGAGTCTACAGTGAAACAACTTTATTGTGACTTCCAATTCCCAAATCCTAGTTTTGATAAATAATATCAAGAAAAAAAAATAATAATAATAAATATTAAATTCGATTCGTTTTACTATTTTTGATACACATTAATGATTTTATGCAACTGTTCAATTGCCAAAGGTTTTACTTTAATTTCACTCTGACATATTGCCGGAAAAATAAATTGTTTATTTCGTAGACAACTGTTTGGTCTTTCATCTTCCAATTCTTGCATTTCTTTTTTTGCTTGGTTCTTTGGCACATCAATGACTATTTGGCTGTTTAAATGTCTGTTTTTCAGAGACATCGTCGTCATCATCATCATTATTCAGTGCAGTGAAGTTTTATTCTTTTTGCAGAAACTGGCCGTGTGTTTGGTTTGATGCCCAATAATACTCCAAAAACAATTTTAAGAATTTTGATGAATGATAATACGTTCGAATACATATAGAAACCCGAAAGAATTGGGTCATATGTGTTTGAGAGATTAGAAAATGATTTAGTACCAAAGTTTTTAATTTTAAATGAAATGATATAATTGATTGACAACTAAATAACTAACAAAGACATAAGATCGAATTTTTAAGGAGTCTTAAAAATTATGGAAATGTGCCAATTCAAACCAGTAAGGAAAGTTCAAAAGTCGGACGGGGCCGACTATATGATACCCTTCACCACTTTGGGTACATGCAAGACATGTTAATATCAACAATATCCTGTAGAAAGAACGGTCATAGAATCTTTGGAGGACCATTGAGATGAACTCGGGCGAAATTAAATGTGCTATCTAGATAAATATTTGAACCAATTAAAAAACCCAAACACCATTCTGAAATCAATGAAAAATTGCATGTCAAACGGACAGACTTGGGTTCTTTGGTGTACCATTTGAATGAAATCGAGTCAAATTATGTATAGAAGCTATATATAAACACATGGACCTAATTGAGTAACCGTTGCATACACCATTTGATTTTTGTAATCACTATATTCAATTTAATACCCTCTGCCAAATTTCGTGTAACCACCGTTTACATAAAATCGAACAAAAATATATAAAAACAAACCTTATCACGCATAATTTTTTTCTCAGAAGCATTCCCTATGCAAAATTTTATTCATTCCGACAAATATTGGGAGTTTGGTGTATCATTCACAAAAAATCGAACGAAACTATATATGGGAGCTATATTTAAATCTGCACTTCGTGCAAAATTTTGTCCCAATCGGACAAATATTGGGAGTTTGGTGCATCATTTACATAAAATCGAACGAAACTATATATGGGAGCTATATTTAAATCTGAACCGATTTTAACAAATTTTCGCAGTCATCAGTCTGGACCTAATTCAGAACTATGTGCATAATTTTTTGGTTTATCATTCACCAAAAAATGGATGAAACTATATCTAAATATAGGTTCGTACACTCATATTGGTCAGATTTATTCATATATTAAAAGTTTTAGCAACACCACAATAAAGCACATCCAACTGTCCTACAAAAAAAAGATAAGGGATATCTTACCACAGTTTTCTTTTTCAAGTAAAAAACAAAGGTCCAGAAAGAAGCAGCCAGACAAAGCTGAAAACCACTACCAGCCAACTTAACTTACGTTTCTTGTGCTATGTACTTTATTTCCACCAAAAACTTATGTTTCACAGAATTTTATGAACTCTACTGGTACTAACAACTACCAGAGAATATGCTTATAGTTCTGTCAAACAGCAAAAATGCGAAACAAACTGTGACGACAAAAATAGCGGTAGCACAACTTAGTTAGGCGTTACTTAAAGTTTTTCGGTGGCCTTTTTTGGCACATAGAAATTATTATTATTTTATGGGCGAAACATGTTGCAATGGGTACAAGCCTCATCTTCCGGAACTTTTGGGCAAATGAAATGACACGATGTCTAAGAATTATTTAATCATAATAAAATTTTCAATCAGTCTTAATTTCGATGCATTCTTAAACTCATAATGTCAGTTTGCATATTTCTTTTCATCTTTAGTAGCAGCAAAATTTTG
Source organism: Musca vetustissima (assembly GCF_032173495.1). Taxonomy (NCBI): domain Eukaryota; kingdom Metazoa; phylum Arthropoda; class Insecta; order Diptera; family Muscidae; genus Musca; species Musca vetustissima. The sequence continues at coordinate 47,994 of NW_026875164.1, forward strand.
ATATTAAAAAAATAAATAAATAAATCATAATTGGGATTCAAATCTATTGAAATGACACTTCGGCAATATGTTAAAGTTGACAAAAAAATTAAATCCGAAATTACAGCCAATTCATGGGAGAGTGGGATTTTTTTCCTTAGAATACCAAAAATCGTTCGGTATCATTATATAGAGCCAAGCCCCAGATCAGTTTTATTATATCCTCCACCATAGTATGGTGGGTATTTTAATTTTGTCATTCCGTTTGTAACACATCGAAATATTCGAAATATTCCGACCCTATAAAGTATATATATTCTTGATCAGGGTAAATTGCTAAGACGATCGAGCAATGTCCGTCCGTCTGTTGTAATCACGCTATTTTCTGAAGGAATTGAGATAGGGTGCTGAAATTTTGCATAGGTTTGTCTTTTGTCTGCAGACAGGTCAAGTTCGAAGATGGGATATATCGGTCCACGTTTAGGCATAGCTCCTATATAAGGGTACCCCCCAATTTTCGGTATTTTGGGGTTTTTCAAATTCGCTGAAATTTGGTACACTGGGTTCTTATTGGGTTCCAAATTTCTCCACAAAAAATTCGATAATAATCTATATATGAACTGTAACCCGCATTTAGGCCTAGCCCCTGTTTGGGAGGTACCAGGAGGGGTGGACAGATATTCCCCATCTTCGAATTTGAACTAAGTTTGGAAGAAATAATAAGATTGTCAAAAATTGGATGAAATCAAAATTTTCTGAAACAAATTTGGTCCAATGAATCATGGGGGTTTAGAACCAATATTTCCATGAGGCACATTTTCACCGTGTCAAAGTTTATACACCCTCATCAACCATAAGGCTGAGGGTATAATATTCTATTAAAAATTTCTGAAATTTGTATTATGGTTTATATAATCGGTTTGTAGAAATGTGGGTATAGGTGCACTGTTTGATATTTTTCCTATATTTTCATTTCAGGTACCTGTCAGTATGTCAATGGTGGAGGGTATCCAAAGTTTGGCCCGGCCGGACTTAACGTGTTTCATCCTCCAATGACTTGATTTTCTGATTACATCGCTTCGGCTGAAAATACGACTATAATCTTCACATTACCGAAAATGGGAAACACTATTGACATTGACAGATACATACCATTTGCAAGCTAAACATAATAAAGTTCAAAACTTTATTTACACCCTTTACCACACTGTGGTACACATCAGTCTTTGTGCATATGTTTGTAATAGGCAAAAGGGTACGATATAGACCCATGGCTCCTTTTGATAATATTCGTAGAATCATTTTTTGAGTCGATCTATCCATGTCCTCATTTTGTTTTACATTTTAGCACAGGTCATTTATGTGGCCCAAGTTACCCTATTGTGGAATATTTTGGAGAAATCGGTTCAGATTTAGATATAGTTCCCATATATATTTTCCATTTCATGTAAGCGGTGCATAAAATACCCCGCGTTTGTCCGATTGAGTCGAAATTTTGCATAATGTATTGAATTAAGCCTAGAATAACGTGTGTTAAGTTTCATTGAAATCGGATCTGATATAGCTCCCATATATATTTTATTTCGATTTTATATAAATGACACACCAAACTCACAAAGTGTGTCCAATTGAGACAACATTTGGAATAGAATTCCGACCGATGACCCGTTAAAATAGGGTCATCGGTCATGAATAATGTTGTTCGATTTTATACAAATGATCCACGAATGACCCAAATTATGCTCGGTTAACAGGACAGGTGCAGATAGACAGCGGACTGACATATGTATATCTTGATTGACTAAAATCTATTTATTTATATGTGTAGATCACATAATTTATGTCGTCCGATTTCATGTGAATGGTCCTCCAAAGGTACTATGACAACATCATTTTTTATGACATTTGTTATGCTTGATTTGTACGTACCCAAAGTGGTAAAGAGTACCATAAAGTTGGTCCCGTCCGTCTTTACTACTTTCCTTAGTGTTTTCAATATTGCAATCTTCATTGAAATTTCAATAGATGGGCGGACAGTCTTAAATCGACATAGAATTGGATCTGATGAATATTTTGCGGTATTGCAAACACTTGCACTATTCGCACTCCGTTCTATGGTGTAGGATTTAAAAATCACCCCACACTTCATAACAATTCTCCCCACTGTGTTTGTGGTTGACATCATTAGTTAGTTGTTGCAAAATATTTTAACACAAACAACAATGCCCGTTACGGCAGTCGAAGTGTTACCTGAACGTAATAAATTCTAAAATATGTAACAACTAAATTTTGTTAAGAAGTTTACTACAACTTGGTGTTTGGGTTTTTTTTTTGTGCCCGTTCCTGCATCATTTTGCACAAAGCAAAAGTGTTAAATAAAGTCATACAGTCAAAGTGCTAAATTCAAAAAAGCAAAAGAAAAAAAATGTTTTTCATTTCTCGTTTTTTTTCAGTCGTGTTCCCGGCAAATAACTGAACTTGCAACAGAAAAATGCAAAATTCACAAAGCAACAACAATGCCAACAACGACAGTAACAAGAAGAACAACATAAGCAATGAAAGCAAAGGACATGAAGTATTCTCAGCACAACTCAATAAAAAATACGACAAAGTTTTACTTTTTTTACCAGTTGCGAGAGGAGGGCCGGGCAAGGACATTAAAATACGCGTTGCGAGGAAAAAACATTTCAACTGCAATGCCATAAACATGGTTGTATCCTCCACAAAAAGCTAAAAAGCGTTGGCAAGTTGCAACAACTTTTCTGTAAACATTAAAATGTCACTGTACCCGGACGGAATACGAGGAAAACGCACTGTTTTTTAATGTCATCAAACCAGCTATCAGCTACCCCATCCTGGTTTGCTTGGCATCGCATCCGACAAACATGCAGCCACCCCAGCATTTGCTTTCACTACGTTTTACTCAGCTCAGCCACTTTAGCAGCTGAGCACAGACGTCCGTACGTACAAACTTCTTGTTAAAGTGCAGTGCAATTCTTGTGGCATTCACCACTTCAGGCGGCTCCATTCATACTTCTCAACTTTTCCCAAAAAAATGTGTTTTCGAGGTGATGGCAGCAACTACTATAAAAGTAATTTCGGTTAACTTAACCCAAAGAGGGAGTAAGGAGCAAAAAAAGAAAAAAAATTAAAAACCGAGAAACAGAAAATCAAAAAAAAATACGCATCATCAGCAAGGACTTTATCACTGAAGTGGAGTGTCTCAGCTGCCACAGAAATTGTTGTAATGTTACCGTTTTTTCCTTCCGGTGTCACAGAAACCCCTTCTCGGATATGGTTATAAATTATAGGAGAAAAAAACGACAACAACAACAACAACGTCGTCTTGGAAAGTGGTTAAAGTTGAGGATTTGTGGTATTAGATGCAACAAAGTTAATTAGAAGGACTCGGATGACAAAATGAAGATTGGTGGATTAGAGAAATTTGTTTTCTTATTAAAATGAGATGAGAGAACGTAGAAGAAGTGGCAAGTGACAAAAACAAGTAAATATAAGGATTGTTTAGTTGGGCGAGGACAAGTATGGGCAATTTGTCTTCCAGGCGAGTGCATTAAGGATGCCCAAAAAAGAGCAACTGTTAGGTTTTCATCCTTTTTTGGTTGTGGCGGTTGTTGTGGTTAGTTGAGAGTATTCCGTATTAAGCATGGACTAGAAATAGTGAGGTCCACGAAGAGTTAAAACATTCTAAATAAAAAGTAAAACACTGTAATGAAGAGTCGAATTTTGAAACTAGAAAAATTACTGACTTTTTAAGTTCGGGAATTTTTTAAACCAATCGGGAAATTTATATTGGATATATATTATATTATTGCACTAAGATCTTCATACTCACTTACTTAGCTGGCTTATGACAGAACGAGCTTACAAAAGTTTTCCCACGGCATCGGTCTTGACCGCATCTCATCAAATTTGAAATACCATTTTCCGAAATGTTGCCTTCTACTAGACCTTTCTATCGGATTCGTGGCCTTCCCCTTAGGCGTTGTTATAGATTTTTTTTTTGAATTGCATGAAAACAGCAACATTACATATTGACCCAATTCAAATACCGTTTTCAAATAATTATGAAATATTTAATTGATATATTTAATTCTAACTTCAAATATACCTATATTTCAACGGATTGGTATTTCATAGTTTCCAGTGACTTTCAAATTGTAATATTACAACATTTGATGCTGTGTTCATTTTATAAACAAATATTTAGTACGCCTACACAAACTACCAAATAATCAAATACATTTACCATAAACGTCCGATGTCATTCTGATAAAATTCATTCTTTTCCTTTTGTGACCTCGTGGTATAAAGACTAAAATCTTAGAGATCTTACAAGTATTTTTTTTTAAACCAAAACTATTGGGGATATTTTATATCCAACAAAAAAAAAAAAAGGAAGTTAAATAAACTACTAGTGGAATAATTATAATACTATCAAATTATAATACTAACAGAAACTGGTAAGAATATAGAAAGTGGTTTTCGAGTCAGGTTCGAATATTTAGTGGTATTATTCTTGCAGTGACGCTGATATAAATCTATTGGTTTGCTTTCCATTATTGGAGAATTTGGGCAATGTCCCTTTAAACCTCCATCCCCGAAAAAAACAACAGAATTCAATCTTTTGTGTATATGAACAAGTCACGCAAAAATATATTCTGTTTGGCCGAACTAATAATAACCCTGGATATACATTTCATCATTGAAAAGCGACTTAATCTACTTGGCACTGATTTTCCTTACCTCCATCATTCCGCAATTGAGTTCCAAAAGGGTTATAGTTTCAGCCACAACAACAACAATAGTACGGAGGTAAATTCTGCAACAACAATTCCCCATCAGCAGGTATATTTGATTATCCACAACAACACTAAATCATTATCAAACAACATAATTTTTCATTACATTGGAAATCTCCAATTTATAGCACAATAAGAAACATATAAACACATTCAATTTCACTATAATTTATTTTTATTTTTGATTTATATTTTCATATATTTAATTTTGTAATATATTATTATAATTTTCACAAATTCACTCAGCTTGTTTTGATTTACAATTTCTTATAACTGATCTTTCTGAGGTATCACCTATCTCCCTCATATCAATTACATTACACATTAGCTGATCTATTTCATTTATCTGAAGAAGAAGAAGCATCAGTAATTAGAAAGAAATTGAAAACCAAAACAAAGCTGATTAGAAAATAGGTAATAAGAAAAATAGAATAATTTGACCTACTTTTAAGCGAAAAAATTGTTAAAAGAGAATTTAAGAACATCGCATGCGATAAAATTTATTAGAATCTACATATCCCAACATACATTTTATACGAAATTGTTAGTTTGCACAGAATTCAAAGCATATTACAAACGTATTATAATTTATAAGTGACTACAGTGAAAATAAGATGAATTGCTAATTCTAAATAATATAAAAAGGAATATGTTTAAATGAACTAGTAAATGCCAAAGTATCGATAATTCTTACAAAGGGGGTAATCTGCAATATGGAGCATATAGATTACCGTGGAAAGGAAGGGTTTTGCTCTAGTGACATATCATCTATTTTGGTTTTGGAAATTGTTCTAATTTAAAAATGCTCTTTAAAGAATTATGTGGCAATATATCGGCATGATGATTCTGTCTTTAGACCGAAGAACCACGCCAGTCCGACCAGAGCTAGTCGATGAAAATTAAACATGCCAAACAAAGTCTAAAGTTGATGGTTTTCAGAAAAAAATATCGGCACATAACATAGATGGCGCCCAACGATGAGTTTTCAAATAAATTTCAATTTAATACAAACTATGAACAATTTCCTTTCAAATACTTCATGCGAAACTTCTTTCCATGTTAAAATTGTATCTTCTACTTGATAAATGAACATAAATGAGTCCAGGAATGTTATTCTATAAAGGATTATCCTGCAGTTCAATATTGATCCTTTATCAATGTAGAATATATTTACCATGCTAATTTTAAAATTTGTGAGTCCAATAATATTACTTCAAAGTTGTATGTATTGAGTAACAAAATTTAAATTGCCTATATTAAATTTTATTCTAACAAACATTGGATTCGGAGATTCGTTGAAATAATAAATAATAAAAATATTGGTCATATAAACTGGACCAAAGCCGTGATATATGCAAATATTTACTTCATCTAGCAGGAGACAATTTTCGAAAAGGTAATCATTTGAACCGTATAATTTTCACTGCTAATATGAAAAAGAAGAAATTAACGATAATTTGGCATTTAGATAGGGATTTTAAACATATTCCTTTGTTAACGTCTAGTAGTTCGAATAAATAAGCCAAGCATTATTTTTTCGAAACAAATACTTTCGAAATATTGATTTAGTAGTATGATAACCAGATTGAATACAAATAGAAACACCGTTCTTAATAAAAATTCACCTTCCGTACGAGGCAGAGGTAAACACATAGGGGTTACACCCGTTAGTGCTTTAGATAACCCAGAAAACGCTTTTAGGTCAATGCCGCGTTTGGCGTATTCACCACCACGATCTTCTAACAGTAACCAACCAATAACTGTAGAAAATCCTTCAAAAAACTTCTCCCCAAATAAGACAGCTACATCTATTCTTAGCAACAACCAAACGAATGTTTCCCCTGAACCAATTATATCACTAGATAGAAGGAACACAAGTGAGGCAAGAATTGTTAACAATCAAAATCCTGACAATAGTGAGCATACATTGATAGTTTCATGTGCAAGAGGCAATTTTTCTCCCAATCGGGAGCAAACTACTGATACCGATATTTTGGAGACCTCCATTGCAAATCTCACGCATTCTGATTTAGAAAATTTTCTTCCGCCCACGGGGTTTATAGAGAAACACCACCGTCTACAGGCGCAAATTAATATGGCATCGACTAATCCTACCAATGAGAATATAGATTCTAATACGCGTCAAACACAGTCAGAGCATAATGTACCAGAAGTTGACGCACTTTTAGCATCATTACATCAGACTATCATCGCTTCCCAGGCTGAATTTCGGTCTGAGATAAATGCTCTAAAAGATACTATATCTGGTTTATCAATTGGGAGCATAAGAAATACTCCCTCTACAGCACCGGCTTCTACATCCAATCCCCCTAATAATTCAACAAATAATGTAGGAAAACAACCAGAACTTAAGGATTGGAAAGTAAATTTCGATGGCTCAGGCAGTGTATCTGATTTTCTTTTTAAATTAGAGACGCTTTCGCAACGCAATAATTGCAGCAATGACTTTCTACTCAGCAATTTCCAAATATTTTTAAGCGGAAAAGCTGAAACTTGGTATTGGCTGTTTGTAAAACAAAACCGAGAATATACATACCCATACCTATGCTATGCAATTACAAAGGAATTTGGTAATTTAGAATCCGACCATGAAGTCATGATGAGAATATCTCTTCGGAAACAACACCCAAGAGAAACTTATGACGAATTTCATTCCTGTTTAGTATCGATGAATATTCGAATGCAAGACCCCATATCCGAGAGGTCATTAATAAAGATCATCAAAAATAATGTCATTCAAAATCTTAACGTGATGTTATTTAGTTCTGAACCCAAAAATTTAGAAGATTTAAGGGACATAGCCAGAAAAGTGGAAAAATTATTAAAGGAGAATAAGGGTCAAGTAAATTTGCCCATTGCTACAAAACATGTCAATGAAGTAGATATCTCCAATAATGATGATCCTTTAATTATAGATGATCCACAAATTGAAGCATTAAATTTACCTCGGTCGTCTAACAAAGCTGAGTATTGGGAGATTAAATGTTGGAATTGCCGCAACTTTGGTCATTCCTATATATATTGCCCCGACGAAAAGCGTAACACTTTTTGGTACAAATGTGGCCAGTTTGGTGTTCTTACTCCAAATTGCCCAAATTCCCACGGGAAACATGAGGCGGAGCGAGATGGCTACCGGGGACTCTCGTTTCCAAAAGTAATCCCCGAGTTCTTTCGTGGTTAAAATGTAGTCTTCCAAAGGAAGACACATATTTAGTAAATCCTACAAAATGTTTACCATGTAACGAAAACAAATCCGTCAACAAAAGAATTCTAAAATGTAGACAACGTTTTGCATCTAGGAAACAATATAGAAAATTGATTGAATCCACTAAACTTTGCGTCAACTGTGATGATAGACCCTTAGTTAAAGTTAAGATTCTGGGTAATGACTTAACCGCCTTATTAGATTCTGGGGCTAGTGTTTCGGTGATGGGAAGAAATTGCACTGATTTTGTAAATAAAAATAACATCAAGCTGAGACCCTTTAAGTCACACGTGTCCACTGCGGATGGTACAAGAAAAGACGTTATAGGTCATTGCATTTTACCAATAACGTTTAAAAATCTAACCAAAAATATAAATTTCTATATGGTTCCTTCGCTTTCACAGGAAGTTTATCTTGGGGTCGATTCTTGGCGATTATTTGCCCTCGCCCCTGAAATAATCCAGAAATTTCTTCCATCGAAGAATCTGATATTTGCAAAGATGAACTATTTTTTCATGAACTAAGCCCAGAACAAAAGTTGCAACTTGATTCCGTTGTATTGCAATTCCCTTCCTACGAAAAGAATGGGTTAGGCTGTACCAACTTATTAGAGCATCATATTGATACTGGAGATGCTGTTCCTGTCAAAGCAAAGCATTATCCATTATCCCCACCGAGACAAAAAGAAGTATATGAAGAGCTCGAAAGGCTTATACAGCTAGGGGTCATAGAAGAGTCGAACTCTCCTTGGTGTAGCCCAGTGGTCACTGTGAGGAAACCCGGGAAAGTGAGGTTATGCCTAGACTCACGAAGGGTAAATACGTTGACTAAAAAGGACTCTTACCCTTTGCCAAATATAAATAGTCTTCTAAGTAGGCTCAAAGATACGTATTTCATAAGTGGCATATATTTAAAAGATGCTTTTTTCCAAATTAAGTTAAGTGAATCGTCCAAAGAAAAAACGGCATTTGCTGTACCAGGAAGGCCCTTATACCAATACCGAGTCATGCCTTTCGGCCTCTGCAATGGTCCCCAAACCATGAGCAGACTCATGGACAAGGTGATACCTTCCAGAATGAGGGAAAATGTTTTTATTTATTTGGACGATCTGTTGGTCTGCAGTGCAACTTTTGAAGAACACTTAAAAATGCTTTCTGACGTCGCAATCTGTCTCCGAAAGGCAAATTTAACCATCAACGTAGGTAAGAGCAAGTTTTGCCAAAGAGAGATTAAATATCTCGGCTACCGTATTGGAAATGGTTGTTTAAAAGTAGACCCCGTTAAGGTTCTAGCTATAAAAGATTTTCCTATTCCCAAATCGCCACGTCAAGTCAGACGATTTATAGGAATGGCGAATTGGTATAGAGGATTTATAAACAACTTTTCAGACTTATCAGGACCTCTAACAGATAGCTTAAAAAAGGATGGAAAACCCTTTCATTTGACGGGCGAAGCCATCACATCTTTTGAAAAACTAAAAGAAGCCCTCACAAGCGCCCCTGTTTTGGCACAACCTAACTTCGAAAAAGAATTTGTTGTGCAATGCGATGCTTCTAGGGTTGGAGTAGGTGGTGTTCTGTTTCAATACACCGATGATGGTAGAGAACAGCCAATCGCCTTTGTATCGCAAAAGCTTAACAAATCTCAGCGTTACTGAGTTAGAATGCTGTTACTGAGTTAGAATGTCTTGCGGCAATAGTGTGCGTTAAAAGATTTAGGCCGTACATAGAAGGTCTGCCATTTCGAATAATAACGGACCACTCTAGCCTAAAGTGGCTTATGACACAAAAGGATCTAAGTGGCCGTCTTGCCAGGTGGAGCCTTAAGCTTCAAAGGTACGATTTTACAATGGAACATCGAAAAGGTAGTCTTAATGTGGTTCCAGATACATTGTCGCGTTTCGATGTTGATGAACTAGATCTATCAACATTGTACCCCGAAATCGATTTAGGAAGCGAGGAATTTAATTGTCCTGAGTACAATGCCTTAAAATCTATAATTGAAGAAAATGCTTCCTCTCTTCCTGATTTAAATGTTTCCGGTAATCAAGTTTACCGCCGTGTTAAATTTCGGGAAGGAAATAAAGACGAAGAAGCTGGTCTTTGGCGCATTTGGCTGCCAAAAGGTCTAACGCAAATCGCGATTAAAAACGCCCATTCTTCTACATGCCACGGTGGCTACTTCAAAACACTGGCTAAAGTGAGACAATATTATTACTGGCCTAAAATGACAAAAGAAATTAGGAAATTCGTGCAGGAATGTGAAGATTGCAAGACCATTAAACCGGTAAACAAAGTTCTAAGGCCTACAATGGGTGAACCTTTTAAAACATACAGACCTTTTCGAAGGCTGTATTGCGATTTTTTGGGACCATACCCTTGCACGAAGCAAAGAAATACACTATTATTGATCATTCTCGATCACTATACGAAATTCCTTTTTCTTAAACCCATGCGGTCTGCAATTTCGATCAACACAATCGATTATCTACAAAATGAAATATTTTCAACCTTCGGAGTACCTCAATATATCCACACCGATAATGGAAAACAATTTGTTTCCAGTGAAATGACCGAATTTCTTAATTTGTATGGCGTTTCTCATATTAAAACTGCACTTTACTCGCCGCAAGCAAATGCTTCAGAGCGAGTTAATCGCGAAGTTATTTCAAAAATCCGCCTACTTTTAAAAGAAGAAAATGACCACACCAACTGGGATAAATGCTTTCCCAAAATTTTATGTGTTCTAAGAAGCGATTATCATTCATCAATAGGATGCAGTCCTTACTACGCTTTATTTGGACAGAATATGTGCCAACACAGGACATCATACTCTTTACTAGAAAAACTTAATGTGCTTGATGACGACACGGTAGTTCAACATAGAGATCGTATCAGTTCAGCAAGGGAAAGAATATCGGAAAAGTTAGATATTGCACACGAGAAAGCTAATAAAGTATACAATTTAAGGTCGCGAAACATATCACTAACTCCTGGTCAAATAGTTTTTCGTAAAAACCGCTCTCAAAGTAATCTGCAAAAAGGTATAAATGCGAAAAAGCTACCGAAATTTCTAAAATGCAGGATAAGGAAACAAATTGGCAACTCCTTATATGAAATAGAAAATGTTGATGGAAAATTAATAGGCATCTTTCATGGTAGTGATTTAAGGACATAACTTATTTAATGTTGCCCGGCTTCGTGAGTCGAGCCCCACGTTTAGGTATTCTAATAATGAAAAAAATCATTTTTTCTGTTCGTTTAACCGGAGTAATCCGTCAAACGAAGCAGATTTGTTATAGATTTGTTTGAATTGCATGAAAACAGCAACATAACATATTGACCCAATTCAAATACCGTTTTCAAATAATTATGAAATATCTAATTGATATATTTAATTCTAACTTCAAATATACCTATATTTCAACGGATTGGTATTTCATAGTTTCCAGTGACTTTCAAATTGTAATATTACAACATATGATGCTGTGTTCATTTTATAAACAAATATTTAGTACGCCTACACAAACTACCAAATAATCAAATACATTTACCATAAACGTCCGATGTCATTCTGATAAAATTCATTCTTTTCCTTTTGTGACCTCGTGGTATAAAGACTAAAATCTTAGAGATCTTACAAGTATTTTTTTTTAAACCAAAACTATTGGGGATATTTTATATCCAACAAAAAAACAAAAGGAAGTTAAATAAACTACTAGTGGAATAATTATAATACTATCAAATATCACAGAAATATCACAAAAGGGGTTTTCCAACTGAAACTGGTAAGAATATAGAAAGTGGTTTTCGAGTCAGATTCTAATATTTAGTGGTATTAGTCTTGCAGTGACGCTGATATAAATCTATTGGTTTGCTCTCCATTATTGGAGAATTTGGGCAATGTCCCTTTAAACCTCCATCCCAAAAAAAAAAAAAAAAAAAACAACAGAATTCAATCTTTTGTGTATATGAACAAGTCACGCAAAAATATATTCTTTTTGGCCGAACTAATAATAACCCTGGATATACATTTCATCATTGAAAAGCGACTTAATCTACTTGTCACTGGTTTTCCTTACCTCCATCATTCCGCAATTGAGTTCCAAAAGGGTTATAGTTTCAGCCACAACAACAACAGCAATAGTACGGAGGTAAATTCTGCAACAACAATTCCCCATCAGCAGGTATATTTGATTATCCACAACAACACTAAATCATTATCACACAACATAATTTTTCATTAAATTGGAAATCTCCAATTTATAGCACAATCAGAAACATATAAACACATTCAATTTCACTATAATTTATTTTTATTTCTGATTTATATTTTCATATATTTAATTTTGTAATATATTATTATAATTTTCACAAATTCACTCAGCTTGTTTTGATTTACAATTTCTTATAACTGATCTTTCTGAGGTATCACCTATCTCCCTCATATCAATTACATTAAACATTAGCTGATCTATTTCATTTATCTGAAGAAGAAGAAGCATCAGTAATTAGAAAGAAATTGAAAACCAAAACAAAGCTGATTAGAAAATAGGTAATAAGCAAAATAGAATAATTTGACCTACTTTTAAGCGAAACAATTGTTAAAAGAGAATTTAAGACATAGGTGCCCAAAATTAAAATGCGTTAGTATGTGTGAGAGAAAACAGAACAGTACCGAACAAAATTGTGTGTACATTTTGGTGGTTGGAAAAATTATTGAAGAATTTAATTTTTGTTATTATATAAATTGAAATCATTATTAAAAATATTTTAAAATGAATTACAAATTGTATATGTCACAAAAATCTAATAAAGATTATAAAGTAGAATATACCGAGATAATAATATTGTAATATTAAATACTACGATAATTTTCAAATATTTAATTCTTTTAAAAAAAATAGCAATTGTTCTGTTGTTTTTAAAAATTTTTAAACATACAAAACGCATTTTGAATAATAAAATAAAAATTCAAATATACTGAACACTTTTATCCCTAAGTGTTATTTCGTTGATTTTCTAGTTCTGCTGACACGACGTCATGCGCGCATTCGTTGTTCATTCGTTGCCTGTCAAACAACGACTGACTGGAAGAGCATAACAATGCGTGTGAGTAGGCAGCTACTTTAAAGTATACTGATGGGCACCTATGATTTAAGAACATCGCATGAGATAAAAATTTATTAGAATCTACATATCCCAACATACATTTTATACGAAATTGTTAGTTTGCACAGAATTTAAAGCGTATTACAAATGTGTTATAATTTATAAGTAACTACAGTGAAATTAAGATGAATTGCTAATTCTAAATAATATAAAAAGGAATATGTTTCAATGAACTACTAAATGCCAAAGTATCGATAATTTCTTACAAAGGGGGTAATCTGCAATATGGAGCATATAGATTACCGTGGAAAGGAAGGGTTTTGCTCTAGTGACATATCATCTAGTCACTCAACGTAAGTATTTGGTTTTGGAAATTGTTCTAATTTAAAAATGCTCTTTAAAGAATTATGTGGCAATATATCGGCATTATGATTCTTTCTTATGCTTATGTGCTCCATAGGCTTTAGACCGAAGAACCACGCCAGTCCGACCAGAGCTAGTCGATGAAAATTAAACATGCCATACAAGGTCTAAAGTTGATGGTTTTCAGAAAAAAATATCGGCACGAAAGTATATACAAATTTGAACCGATTTCCACGAAACTTAACACCGATCATCTAGACTGAATTTAGTACGCTATGCCATATTTTGTGCAAATCGGAACAAACTATATATGGGAGCTATTTTAATATAACTCACACAAAAACAAAAAGGTGGGAGTCGTCGATAATGAATGGTTTAGTATAACCGCTACCATAAAATGGGAAGTACAGGGGATGCAGATAGTATGTATTCGTGTAGAATGTTACATCTCCAACTATTGTTTACTGGTTTTATTTATTTTATTAATTGTTGTATTTTTCATATGTACATATCACTCCATATTGATTCAATATACAATTCAATTATGTAAATTATTTACCATTATAATTGTAATGCACACACTCGTAGACATTCTATATTTTATTTGAACAGCGTATGTACGTGTGTATGCTCTTTAAAAACACATATATATTCTCATTAAAAATTATATAAAAGCAAACAATTGACAATAATTGCACACAATAAAAAATAATATTATATTTGATTGAACAATTAAAACAATTGTGTTTGATTTGTGATTTAAATAAGGTATGCTATTGAGTGTTCAAACAAATAATTAAATTGTAATGTTCAAATGCGTGCAAAATGCCTAAAATAAGGTTTCTAATGAAAGAAATCACAAAATAATTTAACGAAACATCCTTACTCTTAATAAACAACCAATTTGAAAAAATATTAAAACCAACCACTATAAACATGTGTAGTTTGATTGTGCGGAGTCTTTGAAGAATGCATGTATGAATAGACAGACTCTACTTCAACTAACTGACACTAAAAAAGTTTGCTGAAATTTATATTTGACGTAATAGTAACATTTGCTTTCTTATACTTTAACACTTCTTATATGGACAATGCAAAACCAGAAATATTCAATGTTGCAATAATCAGCACATATGTGTACTTTATTTATTCCATGATGTACGCTCTGCATACATATTGAGAAAATAAGATGTTTCGATGAATAAAAACAATTTAAAAAGCGGTAAGTTCGACCGGGCCGAACTTTGGATACCCTCCACCATAGATATACTGGCAGGTACTAAAAATGAAAATATAGTGAACATAGCAAATAGTGGACCTATACCGATATTTCTAAAATCGGATTGTGTAAAACATAATACAAATTTAAGAAATTTTTAATGAATAATTATACCCTCAGTCTTATGGCTAATGAAGGTGTATACACATTAACACGGTGAAAATGTGACTCAAAATACCGAAATTTGGGGGTACCCTTATATGGGGGCTATCCGAAAATATGGACCTATATTCATAATTTTTTGTGGAGAAATTTTGTACCTATTAAGAACTCAAAATACTAAATTACAGCTAATTCGGCAGAAAAATACGATCAAACTCACCAACATACTGAAAGTTATGAGGTACCGTTATATGGGGACTACTAGAAAAATGGACCCATATTAATAATTTTTTGAGGAGACATTTAGTACCCAATGTAGCAAATTTCAGCGAATTCGGTTGAAAAACGCGTTCAAGAACCCCGCGATTTTTATAGAGACATCCATTGCCATTAATCCCGGGGTAAATTTTATAATTTTTCACATAAATGTCTCCGTTAAATACTAACGAATCATCATTTTAAAAAACAATTTTATGGTGGAATAGCGGCAAAAATTTCGGATTATTAGATGATACTACATGTGTCGTCTTTGGCCAAAACCAGGCCGACATGCACAAATTCCGGTCGTTTGGTTCATACTTCTGAGAACAAAATTATTTTTCATTATTATCTTCTCTCGTCATGAATGGATAGTATTTTTTGAAAAAAAAAGAAACAATAACTCATTTTGATGTATTATTTGATGGCAACAAACAAAAGTTATTGCTTCTAGCAAAAATTCAACGTTAAACCTAACAGAAGGGCCATTAACATGAAATTATATTAACTAAAATATGTGACCTTTATCTAAATGTGAATTGACTTAGATCAATCCATAAACATGCCATTCGTTTGTTACAATGGGACAAAATTATGTAAATAGATTGAAAGCAAATATCAATCGGGCACCCGTTGAATAAATCTGTACGGATTCCAACAAAACTTGACACACGTTTTGCTATACTATCTTAAGTACATTGTGCAAAATTTTGTGTCAATCGGGCTTACTTTGAGTATTTTGTGCACGATTTATTTAAAATCGTAAGAATATATAGGAGCTATATCTAAATGCGAACTTTAGTACATTGTGCAAATTTGTGTGACAATCGGCCTAAATTTGGTCTTAAAATCGGACAATTTTCAAGAAACTTTACACACATAATTCTCAACAATTCAGTACGCTATGTCAAATTTCGTGCAAAATTAAAACTAGTAAGGAAAGTAGTAAAGTCGGACAAAGCCGACTATATTAAACCCTTCACCACTTTGGGTATATTCAACAGATGAATCGCATTTTTGAAGGACCAGTAAAATGAAACTGGATGCATAAACATGTCATTCTGCATCCCATACTAAATTTTTCATTTGGTCAGATGTACAATTGCTTCACACAATGGGACAAAATTATGTAAATCAATTTAAAGCAAATATCAATCGGACACCCGTTGATTATCTGGATAAATATCTGATAAACATGAGGACGAAAATATATACAAAAGCTTTATCGAAATGTAAACCGATTTCATCGAAACTTGTCACAGGCTAGGTTATACTAATTTCAAAATTTAGGCAATACTAACTTTAGAGTGTTGTGCAAAATTTTGTAGCTAACTTTGGGACTTTTGTCCACCTTTTACTTAATATCGGACGAAACTATATATAGGAGCTACATCTAAACCTGAACCGATTTCACAAAACTTGCCGCATGATTTGTTATAGTATCTTCAGTTCGTTGTGGATAATTTTGTGCAGATCGGACCCAACTGTAGAGTTTGGTCCAGAATTTATATCTAACATCTACGTTATACTAACTTCAGTACGTTGTGCAAATATGAAGAAGCTATCGTTCCCACGCCACTTTTACCCGCCCCTGCCGACCGAGGGGGCCTCCTCCCCATAACGTAGGGAGAACGTACACCCCATAATCCGGATTATGGAGGGTTAGTAATGTTGGGAAACACCGGCTACAGTAAACATCAGCCGGTTAAACAGTTTAAAGTTAATTAATTAAACACAACAATAAAGACAAACACAAAACATAAACATCTGGCAACTGCTTGCACTCTACAGTTCTAAATTTAGAATAGAATTTTTAATTACATGTATTGGATCAGATAAAGAGATGCGATTATACAGGTTGTTATATATTTCACATAGTGATCTAAAGGGATTACATAACTCATAATTAGATCTCACTAAAGGAAGATAAAGCGGTATATAATTACGAGTAAGACGTGAAGGTACATTAAACTTGATTTCACCGATTAAAAATTTCGAGTCAATTTGACCGCGTAAAAGTTTTATTAAAAATATAGATCTCAGCATTAAACGTCTTCGTTCTAGTGTTGGAAGATTAATAAGTTTTAAACGATTTTCATAAGGAGGGAGTCCTTCAACTGTACTCCAAGGCAAACCTCTAAGAGCAAATAAGAGAAATTGTGTTTGGACAGATTCAATTTTTTTAGAATAACAACTGTAAAACGGGCTCCACAATACACATCCATATTCTAATGTAGGCCGAACCAGACTAACAAATAAACGTTTAGTCACATAAGGGTCGTCAAACTCTTTAGACCATCGTTTTATAAATCCTAGTAAAGATTTGGCTTTATTTACGCATGACTCAATATGCAAATTAAATCGCAATTTATCATCTAAGATAACGCCAAGATCAACAAAAGAATCAACATTGTCTAATTTGTAAGAGCCTATAAAATAATTGGTGGGAATTGAACGACATTTAGAAAGGCATAATTTTTTACATTTTTTAAGATTAAGTGACATACCGTTAATACTGCACCAGTATTCAAGAGAGTGCAAATCATTTTGTAGATTAAGGGCTTGATTTAGTGAGTCTAAATTTCTAAAAAGTTTTACATCATCAGCAAACATCAACACTTTAGAAAATTGAATCACTGATGGAAGATCATTAAGGTATAACACAAATAATAGTGGACCTAAATGGCTACCTTGAGGAACTCCAGAATGAACATCAATATTTCTAGAGATAATATTATTATAAGATACGCTTTGAGTGCGGTTTTGCAAGTAGGATGAAATCCAAGTCAAAATTTTGAATGGAAAACCCATGGCGTCCAATTTAAATAATAAAAGTTTGTGTAACACCGTATCAAATGCTTTACTAAAATCAGTGTAAATTACATCTGTTTGTTGCTTTGTAGAAAATCCATGGTGTGCATGGCATGTTAATTCCATCAGATTAGTTAAAGTCGATCTCCCTTTTATGAAACCATGTTGACAAGGTGAAATTATTGGCGAAACGAAATGAATTATTCTACGTGATACTAGAAGTTCGAAAAGTTTTGGAATCGCGCTTAATTTTGCAATACCCCTATAATTTTCAATAACATTTCTGCTACCAGACTTATGTAAGGGGATAATGAAGCTAGATCTCCAGGACAGAGGAAAGTACCCTGTAGACAGCGAAAGATTAAAAATAGCAGTCAGGGGCTTATACAGTTCATAAGCACAAGTTTTCAATATATTCGCAGGCACTCCATCAGGACCTGGGGAGCAACAATACTTTATTGAAACTAAACCATTCAACACTTCATCTTCTGTTAGAAGAAAATTAGGGAAATTGTTTATTTTATCAATATTAAAAGCATACTTTGAGTTGAATGTGAATGTAGAGTATGTACTTTGAAAGAAATCTGCAAACATGTCTGCTATTTCAACCGTATCAGCGGAATCTTTACTACCATACTTCATACTACTAGGAAATTCTCTAACTTTTCTTTTAGAATTAACAAATGCATAAAAGCTTTTGGGATTTAACAGAAGGTTTTGTCTCATTTTGGTCAGATGATTTGAATAGCATTTTAAATTCTCTGTATTGTATTTATGTCTAGCTTTAGAATAATTGGTATAATTTAACAATGTATTGTGTTTTTTAAACTTTTTAAATAATCTACTCTTAATGTTACGTAAACGTCTAAGATATGGAGTAAACCATGCTGGCCCTCGGTCCAAACTAACTTTCAGAACGGGGACTGACATTGATAGGGCATTATTTAACACATTATAAAAATATGAAACACACGAATCTATGTTATTTTCAAATTTCCAATCAGTATAAGATAATGTGTATCGCAATTTATTGAAGTTAGTCTTCGCAAAGTTTAATTTTTGAACAGGTTTCATCCGCATAGTATTTTTTAAAGAGTTATCTGGCAGTTCTAAAGTTACACATAATGTGGCATGATGTTTATCTTCAGGTTCTACAAAGGGTGAACATCTACATAATGATATGTTTGGGAAGGAAGAAAAAACAAGATCGAGAATTCTGTTTTTGGTGTTTCTTACATTATTTATTTGAAGCAAACATCGATCATATAGGGTGTCCCAAAAGGTATCCATACCAGGTGCCGAGGTTGTTGACAAAACTGGCAAATAGTCAATGTTATTCTCACCTGGAATCCATTTTATATGAGGCAAATTGAAGTCACCAAGACAAATCAAATCAAATTTAGAGGTTTGTAAGTCTGAAACTTGTTTTATTAATTGAGAATGCATTAGGTAAATGTCTACTTCAGAATTTGGAGCAATATATGAACATGTTAGAACTATTATATTATTTAAATAATTTATTTTGACACAAACAAATTCAACAATGGAATTATCCGTAGGAATACGCTCTGAGGCAATGGAGTTGTGCACAGCAATAAGAACTCCCCCACCAGATTTATTTACTCTGTCAGTTCTATAGGTTTGATATTGATCAGACAAAACTTCTGCGTCATCAATATTTGGTTTTAACCAAGTTTCAGTGAAAACAAGAATTTTGTAATCACAGCCAAAAGACTTTAAATAAACATGTTTAAGCTTAGTGTTAAGACCTCTTACATTTTGGTAAAGTATAGCTAAAGGTTTTATTAGTTTTTTGAGGCAGGCGACACAGGGGGAATAGCCTCTAGATTTACTGGGTTATTTCGTTCCCTATATACAAATTCTTTTACTAAAACACCATCAGGCCAAAAGGATCTATTTATTAAGTCTTTAAATAAATTTGACGGCACAACAATTTTAAAAGAAGATATTTCCCGTTGAGCTGAAGATTTAAATTTAAAAATTTTGTAATCGGTATTACTTAAATTTAGTTTTTTAGATTGTATGTAGTTTATAATATTCTCCACTGTAGTATTACAGTGAAGTCTTGAAATAAATATACTTCTTCTAGGAGCAACTACTATTAGTTCATTGCTGGTAGAAGGAGGAGAAGTTTCAGTTACTATTATAGATGGAGGAACTGTAGCTGATCCAACGACTATTGGCTGAACGGTAGAAGACCTTTTTGTACTTAATGGAACATGAGTCTCTGAAGACTGAATTTCGATCGAAGTACTATCAGTATTAACTTTATTTATATTTATAGGTTCTGATGAATACAGCGCGGGGACCGCTAATTGGTTTTCCGAGGAATCATTCTCAGCAATCTTGCGTGGCGGAACCACCATCGGTGAATTTAATGTAATTAAATTTTCACCGTTAGCAATAGCTGATGATTTCTTCCTCTTTGGTGAACCATCAACGTATTCAAACTTTGCAAACATTTTTTCAAAATTAACAAATTTTGATTGTACTGCTTCGAAATCCTTCTTCACTGCTGCTATTTCGATTTTAGCTGCCCTAAATAGACGATAAAAATCGACTTCTAGGGACCTACAATCGATGCAAGCCCAGCGAAGACCTTTGTCCCGATTTGTTATTAGGTCAAACTGTTTGCCGTTGAAACCAGCACATTTGAAATGTGCATGTTTCTCGCATAGCCAACAAGTTATTAGACGTTCAGTCAGGCTAGTAATATTACAATCCTTATATAGACAATCCATTATTAAATAATGACTAAAAATATGCTCAAGATTATTTAAAAAATTATTTGATGAAAAAAGAAAAAAATGGTATTGCCAATTTAATTATATACGCCTAAAAGTATGTTACAAAATGTTAAATTATAACGTCAAACTACGAAATAAGCAGAAAAATAAATTACAACAACTACAATAACGAACGTCAGTGTAAGAAAACAAAAATGTAAACACTGAAAACAGATCGATTATATGCAGACAAAAGGAAATTCACTTATCTTTTTAATAAACACAAATTGAATTAGTATTCCACTTTTCACAAATACACTGTACCACTGTTGTTTACTTATTACACAAATATGATAAAAATCACTACGAATTTTAACAAAATTAAGCAAAATTATTTATCACTGTTTGACACAAAAATAAACACGTCCGAGTGCTACAAGAGTTGCTGAACCGATTTTCAAGAAAATTTTCATACATCATTCTAGTCTCAATACGGTACACTATGCCAAATTTCGTGCAAATCGAAAGATATATAGGGACATTAGTACACCACTTGCATTAAATTGGTCGAACATATATATGGGAGCTATATCTAAATCTGAACAGATTTTTCCCAATTTCAATAGGGCCAAATATTTCAATTGGGCCAAATAGAGAGCTGTGACATAATACCCTGTACCACATGTGGTGGATTGTATAAAGAGATCAGAATCGACAACAAACTAGAAGAAAAGCAAATATGTTTCTTTTTCAATAAACTGTTTTTAGTCCCTTGGCTTCCCTCGTCCACAACTCCATATGAGGCGGCAAATAAAATTTGTATTTGTTCCGAAACACGTTTATTGGAAACAATGTATTCAAATGTAAGCAGTTTTTCTTGCGTTACATCTATGGGTGGGTTTTCTTTCTAAACAACATTCAAAACTGTTATTAATAATATTTTGATTTCACACATATACTCCGAAATATGTAATGAAACCAATCATCTGTTTTTGTATGAAATTGATTTTGCTTTATTGATTTCATTTTTTACCATTCAAATGACAAACTAGTCCTTTTGGGTTCATAATATATTCGCCTAGGGCTTTCATACCCAAAAGGAATTCTCCACCGCCTGTTACATAAACCATTCACAAACTCTTGACAATACTTCCATTGACCAAGGTATTATTTTAAGTAACAAACAAACTTTGTTCTATAATGTCACTGAATAAATGATGACCAGTTCAATAGCAAAACTTTATTGTTATTCAATAGCCCAAATTCAATGTTACATAGATTACAAAAACTTCACAGCAAAATTATCAATTTATTTCCTTTTATATTTTTATGCTCTCCACCATAGTATGGAGAGTATATTAATTTTGTTTTTCCGTTTGTAATCAATCTAGCCGAATTGAGATAGATCGCCAAAATTTTGCATAGAGTCGTCTTCTGGCTGCAGGCAGGTTTTCCACCGAATCCGTTGTAATTTGGTACTTTGAGTTCTTATTGCTACCCAATAAGAACTCAAAGTACCAAATTAGCCCTATTAAAAATTATAAATATAGGTCCATTTTTTCGGATAGCCCCATATAAAGGTTACCCCCAACTTTCGGTATTTTGGGGTTATTGAGCGCGTTTTTCAACCGAATTCGCTGCAATTTGGTATTTTGAAGTCGTATATGGTAACAAAGCCGGAATAGTCAGTTTTTACCCTACAAAGTGTGGAATTCTAACACGATTTAGCCATCTGTTGTAATCATTCCGCCTGGCAGTAATGAAAAATATCGGCAGGCATTTAGGCATCTCCTCCATATAATGATACTCCTGAAAAAAGAATTGATATACAAAACTAAAATATTGGGTTCGAAATATATCGTCGGTCATTAATAGGCATATCCCTCATATAAAGATAGCCCAAAATATTCGCTAATTCCGACACTGTGTAACCAATACTGGTCCCCCTTTAGGCATAGTTTCAAATAAATTTATATATATAACCAGTGAGCGGAGCAGTATAGTCGGACGGGGACGACCATACGATACCCTACACAACTTTCATGAAAATCTAACTTTCTGTGGTTTTATATTCTGAGATTCGGCAATATTTCGCGATATTTGCACACTTTTAACTGGCTAGATGCCAGCAAATGTTACTAATAATCAGTACAGCCCCTCTAATTACTTATCCAATTCCCTTCACCATGGGTTGTGTTGTGATGTTCGGCTTTCGACTCGAAAAATACAATAAATTAAGTTTTCGGTCCACTTCATCCGAAAAATTATTATCTGATCATCACCTAACACTTTAGGCGTTGACCTTTACCATAACTGGAACCTCATGGAGCATTTGAAAGCGATCAGCGCTATATTTCCGCCCTCCAGTGAGGTAATAGGTTACTAAATAATATATGAATACGTAAGCACCTGCAAATATTTAAGTGTAACTCCCGCATCCGAGTACCTACGACAATATAATTGGTATCAATTTAAAGGTCAACCACTCCTCTTGGATATACTATCAACTTCTCGGGTCTACGTCCTTCAGTGGTAAGTATATACGCCATAGAATACAAACTTTGTAATTTTTCACACAAACGTTTGGGTCATTTTGACCCGCTAAATATTGACCGATCTTTATCAAAACAGGCAAGCTTATTCTTTGACTTGATCCCCTTCTTCATGCAAAAATTCGCGGTGTTTGGTCCATAATTGCGGCCTCAGGAGCGACCAGAAAAACCGACAAAAATAAAGTTTTTGGTCCTTTTCATCATCTATATATTAACCTATCTTTTCCAAAAACAATAGGGGTCTTCATTTGCCAGAACCCATTCTACATGCAAAATTTCGTGAAGATTGGTCCATAACTGTGGCCTGTATCGTGTTTACAAATTATAATGGACAGACGGACGGACGGACACACATGTCTAGATCGACTCAGCTAGTAGAGATATGACGATCTGTATACATAAAGGTGGGTCTAGGACCAATATTTCGCGTCGTTACAAACTTTTGGGCTGCACAAAGCTATAATACCCTGACAACATAGTTGTGTAGGGTATAAAAATGGTGCCAAAAAAATGTATACTAACGCATCAATTGAGAACGGCTGGACCGATTTGACTCAAAATTTCTTTCAGTTGTCGGTTTTTATGAAAGAAAATTTTGAGAAAAATCCGCAAAAATCTTGCAAACATTATTTTAAAGAAACGGCTGGACCGATTTGACTTAATGTTTCTGTTAGTAGTCTGTAATTGAAGTGGAAAGGTTTTAATGAAAGAACGTTTTGAGAAAAATCCGCGAAAATGTTGCAATATATATTTTGAAAGATATTCGTATATCATATCTTCGTAGTTCTATTTGGACATATTTTATGCGAAAATATGCAACGTATACTTTAAGTATTTGTCCATTATGGAAAATTCTCAAGATATATATGTTAACTTTCTAAAATTAATTGGATTGTCATTGCCATGAAAAAACTATTGTATATGAAAATAAATTTATATTTTCATTAGAGTTAAATTTAATAATAAGAAATCGAATAGAGAGAGAGTAAGATTAATCGCTATCATTATTTGCTCACGTTTCCCTAAAATCACGAATTATTTATATTTATTATAAGAAATTTGCATGGTATGTATATGTTGTTAAAATTTTCTCAAAAACACACAGTAAGACATGGTAAATCAAACATTAAGCGGTTCCATTATGTGGAGCCTATACCAAAAACTATACCGGGAATTATGTGGGAAGTTCCTTATCCTATGTGGAACACCGAATTAAAAGTAAATAAATGGATATTTTGTTACTACTTTCCAAGTTCTTAAAATCGGATAAGCATGCTTAAAAACGCACAATAATAGAACAAATTGTTTTGTTCTTATAAATACAACACTGACCGAAACTTAGAAGACCGAAACTTGTCACAGTATATCGGCCATATTTTGAGTTCTTGGTGCATCATTTAGATAAAATCGGGAGAAAATATGTATGGTAGCTCTATCAAAATTTGAACCGATTAAATAAAACTTACTTAAAATCTGACGAAAAGTTTAAAAAATTAAAAAATTATGTGCCAATCGGACCTACATAAGGAATTCGGTGCAGCATTTATATCTAAGTTATAGGTTATACTAAGTTAATTACGAAATATATATGTGGAAGAAAATGTATATGGGAGCTATATCTAAATCTGGAGCGATTTTCAGGAAACTTAACACACATCATTCTATATTCATTCAGTACGATATTCCAATTTTCGTGCAAATCGAAAGATATATAGGAACTCTGATACACTATTTATCTAAAATCGGAAGAAAATATATATGGGATCCATATATATAAATTTGAACCGATTTTCACTAAACTTAACACATATCATTGTAGACTTTATTCAGTACGCTGTACCAAATTTCGTGGAAATCGAAAGATATATAGGGACTTTGGTACACCATTTTCCTTAAATCGGACGACAATATATATGGGAGCTATATCTAAATCTTAACCGGTATAAATCGAAAGATATATAGGGATTTTGGTACACCATTTTCCTTAAATCGGACGAAAATATGTATATGGGAGCTATATCTAAATCTTAACCGATTTTCAGGAAACTTAACACACATCATTCTAGACCTAATTCTGTTCGCTGTGCCAATTTTCGTATAAATCGAAAGATATATAGGGATTTTGGTGCACCATTTACCCTAAATCGGACGAAAATATATATGGGAGCTATATCTAAATCTGAACCGATTTTCCCAATTTCAATAGGGTTCGTCCTTGGGCCAAATAAGTGACGTATGCCAAATTTCATCCAATTCGGATAATAAATGCGACCTGTACTTTGTTTACAATTTAACACGGACAGACAGACGGACATGCATAAATCGACTTAGAAAGTGCATATTCTCAAAAGAAACCATGTGTCTATCTCGTTTCCTTTTGTCTGTTACAAACATATGCACAAAGACATAATACCCAGTACCACAGTGTGGTGAAGGGTATAATCACAAGGACAATTGGACATGAACAAAATGATATTCTAATTAAGAATCCTTCAAAAAGGGACAAATAAGATAATGTAAAAACGTTGGAAAAATAACTAAACATGATGTTCTATTGAAAAAAAACATTTGTTGGAATAAGTTCTACCAAATTATAAACTGTTCTGTGATTGGGCCTGCATTGGGGTACCAGGTAATAATTTTTATTGACATAAACTTCGTGTCAAATGCTTTTTACCAACCTTATATTAATGCAATATTGATAAGGCAAACCAAAGTTTGCCGGGTCATTTATTTTTTAATATAAATTACAGTAGTTTGAGGATTTTTTACTCTACCATGCGTTATCAGTATCAGTCCACGTTTTGGGGTTTTCAGATTTTAGGAAAAATCCTCATTTAAAATTGCTGAAATTTGTATTTGGTGGTATGTTTCCTATATTTTCATTGCAAGTATTTGTCAGAATACCTATGGTGGAGGTTGTCCAAAGTTCGGCCCGGCCGAACTTAACGCTTTCTTCACTTGTTATTATTATCTTAGAATTATTACTTTGTTCTTCTATAAGGCATTTAGATCTTCTGTAATAACACCAATGAGTCCTTTATGATAAGGTCTCTAGTTGTTCTATGATAATATCTTCTGTTATTCTGTGAACATACCATTGGTCTTATGATATGCCTTCTAAGTAAAAGAAGATATCTTGCTCTACTATAGGGTAGTCCCTTGATCTCCTATAAGAAAATCTCCTGGTCTTATAAGATAAAAACCCTTCGTCTTATATGAGAAAAAGCATATTGGTCATCTATAAAATGACTTCTAGGTATTATATAAGAACATCAACTGGCCTAAAATATTAAATGTGGTAATTTGCTATAGAATTAAGAAGAAATTTAACTTTTATAAAGGGTTAATTTTACGAAAAATTTTGGATATATTTTAGTAATCGAACTATTTCTCATTTATTTAATCTACACAGTGTAAACATAAAACTATGTAATAATATTTTCACTGTTTGATTTTCACAACTGACTGAACAAAAGTTTCTGTGGAAACCCTGCTGGTGGTGGTAATACCAACAAATGTTCTGCTGTAATGCCATTCCAAACAATTGTCAAAATTTCAAAATACATTTATTTTTCAGTTTTAATAACTGCTGGAAATTTTGTAAGCAACACATGACGGTGCCAAAAAGTACATCGATCCCATTATAAATTGCTATTTAATTTTCATATAAGTGTACTAAGTGCGATGACATTTAGTAGATAAGTTACACAATTCTGTTAACTTTACTGGAAATTAAATGAGAGATATGTTAGCTATAAAAGTAATAATTTGTGAATATAATAACTGTCAAAAGTAAATGCTAAACACATTTTGTATTTTGAAATCCAACAGAACATACATTCTTAATTGTGAAAAGGAAAATTTTGTGTACATAAAGTGAAGAATGTATTGTAATTACTATTTCAAAAAATAGAGTTTTAATTGAAGTATGATGATAATATAGGTATGTGGATGCTCATTTAACTTTAGATGAATTAACCAATTTTTCGTGAATCGTTCGTAATTCGGTTCAGATTTAAATATAGCTCCCATATATATTTTCGTCCGATATTTAGTAAATGGTATCTCATGTTTGTCAGATTAACAGGAAATATTACACAATGTACAAAATTGAGAATAGAATGACGTAATTGCGTTTTTAGAAGTACAGACATAGCCCATATATATTTCCGATCGACTTCACGTTAATTGGGCTCCAAATATTCAACGATTGTCCGATTGATATTTGCTTTAAATGGATTTACATAATATTGTCCCATTGTTACAAACGAATGACATGTTTATTGATTGATCTAATCATACTTTCAGGTATTTGTGGCATTTTTGTGTTCACTTGAGTTTGCTCATAAACTTCAGTTATTAGGGGAGACTGGGGCACCTTCAGCACTTTTTTTAGAGCTCTATATCTCAGTACATATTCAACATATAAAAAACTATATGGCTGGTTATTGTCCTCTGACACTTAATTATAAAAATAGTACCAAAAAGATATAAAAAAATAGTATTAGTTAAAAAATTTTACAGTTTTATAAAAAAAGTCAAATTCGCCGAATGTGCCCCAATCTGGGGTAGCTTCGACATTTGATGGGGCACATTCGGCACCATAGTCATAGCCGGGTAATTGTCATCGCTATCAGTCTGGTTGAAATTCTGATCCTCTAAAGGCTCTATTTGGTTTTAATATGCCACACAATGTTTGCATTATAGGGCTTTATTTTCTAGCGGCGGACGTTTACATCTCAAGGTCGCACACACCATCAGAAATAGGGGGTTTCTATCGCATTTTCGTCAATATAAGCACGTTTGATCTTATATATGCAATTTCGGACCATATTAAAGGATTAGTTTTAAAGTCAAACTCAAAAACATTTTAAGGAAATAATATTGCACAATCTGTATATGGCCGTATGTGCCCCACTTTAAAATGCCAAATGTACCCCGAATGTACTTTTTATAGTTTTTTCCATTTTTTTCGATCAGTTTTGTAAAAACATTATATTTTTAAATATTTCTATAATAATACACATCGTGGTCAACCACTTTTTATAATATTGTCTTAAAATTTTAAAAAGTTTTATACACGAAATACTTACGAAATGGAATTGAAATATTACAGAAACATCTATAAAAATACAAAAACCCATGTATCTAAATAAGCTTATTAGCTAGAAATTTCAATTATTTATTTCGATATTCGATACCTATGTATCGAAACTAGTGATGTACGGTGAGAGCTTCATATCGAAAACGCTATTGCCGAAGGTGACCCAGTCTCACCTGCTATTTTGTGGGTGGGTGGCTGAGGTTATTCTTTTGTTTCTTTTTGTCTAGACAACTTGTTAAACACGTCCTGACCATTAAAATCACACGGACTACAATTGGAAATAAATGTTTAAAAAGCATCCGCAATTAAAATTGAATTTAACTAAATGAAAACAGTTGGTGAATGAAAGTGTGAAGATTGATTTTTTAAATAATTTGTTTTTAGAATTGGTAATGTATAGAACAATTAAAAAGGTCGAAAAAGGTTTTAGTTCATTGCCGATCTTCGACTTTTCAAAATCATAGCCAAATATTCCAAAACAATGGGCTATGGCACGTCGGGGTGCTGATCGGTATAACGAAATTTGATTATAGTTCTTGAATATAGTCAGACAAACATTCAAAATATATCTATCGGTAAATCAATATTTAATATTCAATTCTGTCATTCTGTTTGGTAAATATCGAAATATTCACCCGATCGGAATAAAATTATATGTCGATTTGGCAATTGGGTAATACCAATCTTATTAAATGTTCCTCTATAATGATTTTGGTTGAATGTTTAAAATATCCTGCAGATCGGAAGACATTGTATATTTGGAGAACCATCGACATTAAACTTTATATATTTATACATTAACCAACTTCAATCAATCCATAAACATGTCATTTTAGAATCTTTGAAGACTAAGGTAGACTTAGCGTCTTCGATATACCATTTATATGAAATCGGAAAAAATTTTGTTCCGCCGTTAACTACATATATATATAGACTATAGCCACATTGATTGGTAGATTTAGTTTCCAGTCAACGCTGTTTTGTCATGAAATTAAATTACCAGTTCCAGTTACTTTACATAGTATGGATAATGGAGACCAAATATTTTTCAAGTATGTTTTTGTAGCAACTAGTTGGACACAGACGATTGCACCATCCTGATTTCAATTGTTTTTACCCCGCCATAGTTTGTCGGAGGATAGCTCTCCATGGGATGGTGACTTGGTGAATGTTTATGTAACACCCAAACCAAATTCTGCATCGGCAGAGAAGGAAGTATCTTCGTCTCCTCATTCAGATAGTCACGCAGAGACACTCTGTTACAATACACAGTTCATACTGCATACGTTAGCGTATCGCTTTATGTGTTGTCAGGTTTTCCCAAAGTGATGTCGGCTAGTAGTAGAACCTTGTTCCTGTAAAACAAATATTAACAACATATTATAAAAAATTATAAAATTACAAAGAACACGTCAAAACCACATCCCTTTAATGGTCTCAACAAAGAACTTAAAACAAGAATACGAATCTAGAATATTCAACTGATAATAAATAGGATTACTGCTACAGAAAGTGTAATGAAATCTAAAACTTCGGAACAGAAAATGATTATGTAAATTTGTGTAAGGAGTATTTTCGAATAGGAATATGATGATATCCCAAGCATCATCATATTCCAATTCCAAAAATAGTTTCGAGTAAAGGTAATGTTTTTATGTAGTATACAAACTTGAGAAAGAGCATAGTAACACAACCCTTTTAAGGGAAAACAATTGAAAGATGTATTTGAAGTAGTCCCGAAAGTATTGATAGTCTTCATACATATGTTGTTGGTATGTATTAAATACAAACTTATATTTAGCAAAAGAAAGGCACACAAGAAACCCCTTCGAATGGATTTGTTGTGGTTCACTCACTGTGGAATGTTATTATTGTCAAAAACATTTTAAGTTAAATGTGGGTGGGGAGAAGAATATATTACCTTATATACACCCCTCTAACGGAAAATTTAGTTTTTCTTTAATATTATACTCTTTGGAGACTTCAGTCCACTAGTTATAGGAGGATATTGCGTTTGAAACGAGGTAGACCCCTTTTTCCTCCTCAGCCCTTAGTTTTCACTATGTTCAATTTGTAGGAAAATATAAGAAAATTTTCTTATACTTTCGGAATATTTTTCCTGCTCAATATTAAATAGAACTTTAAAAACAAAACATACAAACTATACACTTTTCATGTTTCAATTCCTATTCCTTCTTTACAAAAGGGAGCGTTTGTTTGTATTTGTTGCACTAAAATGAACAAAAATAATTGAAATCGTAAAAATGTATATCTACTTTTTTCCACTTATTGTTTCCTTTGATTGGTCTTACATCGGCTTTCCCACCAACGCTTTGGAGCAAAAGTATAGAACTATTTTGCATTTTTATTATTTTTAT
This sequence comes from Musca vetustissima, assembly GCF_032173495.1. Classification (NCBI taxonomy): domain Eukaryota; kingdom Metazoa; phylum Arthropoda; class Insecta; order Diptera; family Muscidae; genus Musca; species Musca vetustissima. The sequence goes on from NW_026875164.1 coordinate 78,727, forward strand.
TTTTGTAGTATTTTCGTCCTGGCAAAACATAATTCAATCTAGACCAACTGACAGACATGCTTTTTCACCACATTTTTATTCATTTTCTTGGCATGAAAAAAACTGTTGGAAATATTCAAAAACCACAAGTAAAGGAATGTTAGAATAGGAAATAGTTTATAGACAATGGAAACAATCCAATATATAGAAAAAGAAGAAGATTTTAAACCAACATTTTTTGCGGTTTAGTTTGTCAATTTGCTTACTTTTTATACCCTTCACCACACTGTGGTACAGGGTATTATGTCTTTGTGCATATGTTTTTAACAGGCAAAAGGAATCGAGATAGACCCATGGTTCCTTTTGAGAATATGAATAGAATCACTTTCTAAGTCGATTTACGCATGTCCGTCCGTCCATCTGTCCATGTTAAATTGTAAACAATGTACAGGCCGCATTTATTATTCGAATTGGATGAAATTTGGCACAGCTCATTCATTTGGCCCAAGGACGAAATTGAAATTGGGAAGAAATCGGTTCAGATTTAGATATAGCTCCCATATATAGTTTCGTCCGATTTCATGTAAATGGTGCACCAAAGTCCCTATATATTTTTTGATTTGCACCAAATTTGGCATAACGTACTGAATTGAGCCTAGAGTGATGTTTGCCAAGTTTAGAGAGAATCGGTCCAAATTTAGATGTAGCTCCCATATATAGTATCGTCAAATTTCATGTAAATGGTGCACCAAAGTCCCTATATATCTTTCGATTTGCACGAAATTTGCCATAGCGTACTGAATTTAGTACAGACTGATGTGTGCCAAGTTTCGTGAAAATCGGTCTAGATTTAGATATAGCTCCCATATATAGTTTCGTCCGATTTCATGTAAATGATGCACCAAAATCCCTATCTGTCCTTCGATTTTCACGAAATTTGGCATACCGTATTGAATTTAGTCCACACTGATGTGTGCCAAGTTTCGTGAAAATCGGTTGAGATTTAGATATAGCTCCGTTATATTATAGATTGATTTTAAATAATTGACGCACCAAGGATCCAATATATGGCTGATAGGAACAAAACGTACTGAAATTTGTATTACCTAACCTGTAACAAGTTTCGTTGAAATCGGTTCATATTACGATATAACTTCCATATATATTTTCGCCCATTTTAAGTAAATTGGGCATCAGACTCCTCATGTTAGTCAGATTGACATCAAATTTTGCACAACGTACAAATTTGAGCAAAGAATTACTTAGTTGCGTTTTCTAGAAGTACAGACCTCTATATGACCTACTGATATTTGTTTGAACTCGATTTGCATACTTTTGTCCCATTGTAACAATCGAATGACATGTTTATGGATAGATCTAAGTCGATTCACATTTATATAAATATCACATATTTTATTTCATCCAATTTCATTTTAATAGTCCTGTTTAATATACCCATAGTGGTGAAGGGATTACTACTTTCCTTACTGGTTATAATTATCCATGTTTTTCCAATGAATAATTTTAATCAACTGGTAGAAAGAATTAGCAGCAATTTGTAAAAACTAATTGTAATTCGTTGTTAGAAAGAAACCATAAGGGAAAGACAAAAATCAGACCTACACCACTTTGAGTAATAAAAAAAACTTACATTTATATCCTCTTTATTGTGCTGACATAGCATATTTTTTGGACCCTTATATATTAAACGCTCTTACACGCACCACCACCCCATTTAAATGTTATTCATGGCAAAAATCTAAAAAAATATATATATTTAGAACCTAACATGGCAAACATGGTTTACTCCACTTTGTGTTATGGTATATAGTGCGTGTCATAACTATAGACGCACCTTTAATTCAATTGGTATGTTAGTTGACAAATAAAATGGACCCATTAAGTTGTTGTACACAGTAAAATGGCGACTTTTATGAACTGAAGCGTTGTCATGCTGAAAATCGAGTCCTTCATCGTTGCTGCTTTCCCAAAATGGCAATAATTTGTCTTTCAAGACTTGAACGTACTCTATTAAAATCATCCGACAGGAAATGCCAAATCAAGCATTCCGTTCCAAGACCATTAAGGACCCGCACCGAAATCTCGTTTTGAGAAATATACTGGTTTCTTCAATAGGTCACTCCAGTGTGTATTTCTAGACGGTTTTTTTCGGATGAGGAAAAATCAATTTTGATGGTGCAAACGATTTTAATTGTTATTTCAGAGATCTACGGAAGGAACCACTATATTTCTCAAAATTAAATTTCGGTGCCGGTTCCGTTTTCGGAAAACTTCAACGATGAAGCACTCGTTTTTCAGCAGGACAACGCGTAAATAATAATCGATAAATGGCGGTCAATCGACGAAGATTTGCAAAAACAAATTGATAGACAGTATGATGTATAGAATTTTTGAACTTATTCTAAATTAGCGAGACACTACCCATTATTGATAAAAGTTATTTTATTTTATTTTAGTTTTTAAAAATAACTAACATACCAATTGAATTAAAGGTGCGTCTATAGTTATGACACGCAGTGTAGAACATATGATGAACATTGAAGATTTATACGAATAGAAAAGGCAAACGGGTTGACAGCGGATAACAAAATATTGACAGCTTCTTAATTAGAAAATGAAATATGCACGAAGAAAAGAAGTGGTATTTTAACTTGAATCGATTAGTCTTGGTTTTAATTAGTGGCGCACAGCTGATAGACTGTTTCAAACATCGGCGCTTCTGAAAATTGTTATGCTAGTTACTGATGCGTGAAATGTATAAAAACACCAATATGCTTTATTACGTATGACAGTATTTAATTTTCTGCTTAGATTGAAATTTTATAATGGTAATTAACACAGTGCGACACGAAAATTTTTCACGAAACCACGAAAATACCTTTGGTTTTTCTGGGTCACTTCTAAAATTAATTTTATACCAGTAAATATAGAGAAAACCCCTATTTCCTTTATAGAATATGCATAGCATCAATACAAAAATGTGTATAAGTCATCCATTCTTTAACCGATTTTTTTTATTTTTCTCATTTTTGAAAGCTTACTTAATTTTCTTCCCTGTAATATAAAAAATCTTATACGGCTTGATATCATAATTTAATCGTACCGTCCGAAGAAAAATAAATTTTGTCTTTTTATGCGTATTTTTTCACATTTCAACCACTGTAACTCAGCCAATCCTGAACCGATTTACTAAATATGTATCTTGTTTGAAAGGGAAAATTCTACTCTTCGAAATATATATAATAAAAGTCCGTTAGAAATAAAAGAAGTTATTAGAGTCTAAAATTGAAAATCTATGAAAGCACATTTTTCTCTACATTTACCGTTATACAACTAGTTTTCGAAGTGACCCAGAAAAACCAAAGGAATTTTCGTGGTCCAGGGACTCCAGAACCCCTGAATTTTTTTTTATTTTGTAGCACAGTGTAATTTTAATTAATTTGAGAAGGTATTAAGCATTTATTTGCTTACATTAATTTCTCCTGATAGAATATACTTGGTTGTGAAGTTGATTAAAAATGAAAAAAAAAATCTGGTTAAGAAAATGTTTTTGTAATGAAATTGCGTTCTTTGAAATTAATTTTTTTTTCAATTCAATCTGTTCCCAAATGTCATGTTTTGAAATCCCATTATGGTTGTAATTTATTATTTAAATTTCAATTTCTTTACTCTAATCGTCAGTTATAAGATAAGGTTCAGCATTACACAGCATGTATGCAAAATGTCTGAATGAAACGTAACAGGGGTTGGTTGGATAGTTTTAAAAAATAATATAAGTACTAGCAATACATGTGCAAAATATATGATGTCGGGTGAAAATGTATACGAACTTCATAAAGGGCAATTCGTCAACATTGGCTTAAAGAACTAAAAGTCTCCACAAAAAATTATAAATATAGGTCCACTTTTTCTGGTAGCTCCCATATAACAATACCTCCTAATTTTCAGTATTTTGGGGGTTTTTATCGTATTTTTCGCCAAATTGGCTGTAATTTAGTATATTGAGTTATTAATAGGTACCAAATCTCTCCATAAAAAAATTATAAATATAGGTCCATTTTTTCGGATAGCCCCATATAAGGGTATCCCAAATTTTCGGTATTTTGGGTTTTTGAAGGCGTTTTTCAACCGAATACGCTGAAATTTTGTACATTGAGTTCTTATTGGATACTAAATGTCTCCACAAAAAATTATAAATACAGGTGCACTTTTTCTGGTAGCCACCATATAACGGTACCTCCTGATTTTCAGTATTTTGGGGGTTTTGATCGTATTTTCCACCGAGTTGGCTGTAGTTTAGTATTTTGAGTTCGTATTTTTGAGTACCAAATTTCTCTACTCAAAATAATAAGTATAGGTTAATTTTTACTGTTAGCCCCCATATAAAGGCACTCCCAATTTACGATATTATGGGGTGCTTGAGCGTGTTTTTCTACCGAATTCGCTGAAATTTGGTACACTGGGTTCTTTTTTGGGTATTAAATGTCTCCACTAAAAATTATAAATATCGGCCCACTTTTTTAGAGGACATACCAAATATCTCCTCTAAAAATTATAAATATGGGTGCATTTTTTTCGGGTAGGCCCCTTATAAAGGCATCCCCAATTTTCGATATTTTGGGTTTCTTGAGCGCGTTTGGTAAACCGAATTCGCTGAAATTTGGTACATTGGCTTCTTTTTGGTACCAAATTTCTCCACTAAAAATTATAATGGCACACCCAATTTTCGATATTTTGGGGGTCTTGAGCGCGTTTTCTACCGAATTCGATTAAATTATGTTATTTTTGGACACCAATGTCTCCAATCTATATATATATATATATTTCTGTTTGTTTGATCAGTGTTAGCTATAGACTCCTAAACTACCGAACGGATTTTCATGAAATGTTCATAGTCGATTTTTGAGTACATTTGTGGTAACATAGGGTACTTCATTTTTTGATAGGGGGCCGGGGAAACATTAGCCCCCATACAATTTGCCCCTTTTTTAGATCAGAATTGGCCATGTTGGCAATTATAGAACATGTTAGTAAATATACAAAACACAGATACATATATTATCCAATGGTGAATATACCTGTTCCTAAGTTCCAAACCACCTTTATGTAGGTGTTACCAATTCGCAATTTGTTTTAGAAATATCAGAATCAAAATATGATACTGATTACAGAATTTGTATAATTCGAGTCCGAAGCGATTTAAATAATTTGGACTGTATATAAAAATTAGTACTGTACACATATTTGAACTCTTTATAGCCTTCACCAAACTGTGGTATAGGGTATTATGTCTTTGTGCATATGTTTGTAACAGGCAAAAGGAATCGAGATACACCCATGTTTCCTTTTGAGAATATGCATACAATCACTTTCTAAGACGATTTATGTATGTCCGTCCGCCTGTTAATGTTAAATTGTAAACAAAGTACAGTTCACATTTATAATCCAATTTGGATGAAATTTGGTACAGCCCATTAATTTGGCCAAAGGAAGAACCCTATTGAAATTGGAGAAAATCGGTTCAGATTTAGATATAGCTCCCATATATATTTTCGTCCGATTTAATGTAAATGGTGCACCGAAGTCCCTATATATCTTTCGATTTGCCCGAAAATGTGTACAGCGCACTGAATTAAGTCTAGAATAATGTGTGCTAAGTTTCGTGAAAATCGGTACAGCTCCCATATATACTTTCGTACAATTTAATGTGAATGGTGCACCAAATTCCCTCTATATCTTTCGATTTGGACGAAGTTTGGTACAGAGAATTGAATTAAGTCTAAAATGATGATTGCTAAGTTTCGTCCAAATCGGTTCAGATTTAGATATAATGTGAATGGTGCACCAAATTCCCTCTATATCTTTCGATTTGGACGAAGTTTGGTACAGAGAATTGAATTAAGTCTAAAATGATGATTGCTAAGTTTCGTCCAAATCGGTTCAGATTTAGATATAGCTCCCATATATATTTTTGTCCGATTTTATGTTAATGGAGCACCAAATCCCTTATATATCCTTTCGATTTACACGATTTTTGGTATAGTGTACTAAATTAAGTCTGGAACGATGTGAGCTGTGTTACATATACCTCCTATATATATTTTCGTCCATAGCTAGGCCGATTGATACATCGTACTGAAGTTAATCTGACAAGCTTCCTTTAAATCGGTTCATATATGGATATAGCATAGCTTCCACATATAATTTCGACCTATTCATGCTTATTGATTGAGATTAAATTTGAAACAGTGCAGCATATCAAATAGTGCGTCTCAAGTTTGTTCTAAATCGATTTTCAAAATTGACCATAGACTGCAGAATGACATGTGTAATGATTGATGTTATTCGATTTACATATAGATAAATGTCGTCTGTTAGGATACATATGTAGAACGTCTGTTAGAATACATATGTAGAATATACCCAAATTGATTAAGGGATTAGATTTTCAGGATCAGGTCTTGACATATGAAATCCAAAAATATCCATCTACTAGCTGCATATTCAATTTAAACAACATTTCAACATTTTGTTGCCCGTGGGCAACATTGGGCCACTAAGGGTTAATGAGATTTAAAGAGATTTTACTTAAATGTTCACAGCACGTCATGCGATCCCATGGAAGTAACATAGGTTAGACAAACTTTTAAAAGTACGCGTAGTTGCGGAGTAATAACATCAAAACTATTCATACATCTGAAAGAATATATTTATGTACATTTGCTTTATGCTTATTTTAAAACTGGATGCAAATACGGATCCAATGAGAAACGATGAGGATATGTTTTGAAATACATAAAATTCATATGTATGTATATTGAAATTTAAAGTTGATAACTTTGGCTGGGACAGCGAAGTGGCGCGGGTCCAGCTACTGCTATATACAAATCTGAACCGATTTAAAGGAAACTTGCCAGAGATTAATTAATATAAACTTCAGCACGTTGTGTCAATTGGCCTATCTATGGGATTTAAATTGGACGAACATGTATATAGGAGCTATATCTAAATCTGAACCGATTTTCACCAATTTCATTTGAGTTTGTCCTTGGGACAATTAAATAAATCGGATTATAAAGGCGACCTATACTTTGGGTTATAGTCAAAATTTTCTGCAGCAACGCTTGTCACTTACAGCGATTGATTAACTCTGGTATGAATATTTGCTACCCAATAAGGACCCTAATATAAAACTACAGTCATTGAGTGTGAAAAACGTCCTTATGATGCCGAAATGTGATCCAATCTTAACAGATTTGTGTGCGAATTTTTTGCCAACATTTCAAACCATCAAGATTAACAGAACATCAAACAATATCATTTGCAAATAATTAGACAATTCCATTGAGAGAGTCCAAACAAATAAACTAAATTTCGCTAAATGGTCATATCTCAACGCATTTTCATCTTCTTCCTAAAGTCCTTCCAAATACCTGCCAATCATCATTCCTTTACAGTTTACTAAATGGTTTGGATTGGGATAACTACCCACAACAAAAAATTACAGTTCCCATCAAAGCACCAAATCATACATCAAGGATCAACTAAAATAAAAACGTGTATCATATTTGTATGTCGTTGATGAAATGTGTTCAACTAATCCCAGTTCCAGCTGTTGGAATAGTGTATTGGAGGTGTACATTTTCATAGATACATTTCGCTATCGAACAACAAAATGCGTCTATCCCATACCAATGTCACCATTTGCAACGTCAGGGAAATATGAGATAAAGCTAGAAGTGGATTTTCATGGTAACTGGGTTTGCTCATTATTGTTGTTTCTTCGAAATGCCTACCGACGATGTTATGCCAATGGGGTAATGGTGAGCATTGTGGAAGATAAAGCGTTGGAATGTTTTTTTCGTTTATGTGCTGAGTAGGGGAGACTTCAGTACTTATTCAACATATATAACAACTTTATGGCTGATTATCGTCCTCTGACACTTAATTATAAAAAATAGTACCAAAAATATATCAAAAAATAGTATTAGTTAAAAAAGTTTACAGTTTTGTAAAAAAAGTCAAATTCGCCGAATGTGCCCCAACCCGGGGTAGCTTCGGCATTTGATGGGGCACATTCGGCACCATAGTCATAGCCTGGTAATTATCATCGCTATCAGTCTGGTTGAAATTCTGATCCTCTAAAGGCTCTATTTGATATTAACAATGTTTGAATTATAGGACTTTATTTTCTAGCGGCGGACGTTTTCATCTCAAGGTCGCACACACTATCAGAAATAGGGGGTTTCTATTACATTTTCGTCAATACAAGCACGTTTGATCTTATATATCCAATTTCGAACCATATTAAAGGTTTAGTTTTAAAGACAAACTCAAAAACATTTTAAGGAAATAATATTGCACAATCTGTATATGGCCGAATGTGCCCCACTATAAAATGTTCTAATTTTTTTTTCATTTTTTTCGATTAGTTTTGTAAAAACATTATATTTTTAAATATTTCTATAATAATACACATCGTAGTTAACCACTTTTTATAATACTGTCTTAAAATTTTAAAAAGTTTTATACACGAAATACTTACTAAATGGAATTGAAATATTACAGAAACATCTATAAAAGTACAAAAATCCATGTATCTAAATAAACTTATTAGCTAGAAATTTCAAACTTTGTGTCAGTTATTTATTTCGATATTCGATACCTATGTATCGAAACTAGTGATGTACGGTGTTACGGGGTTGTTCAAATGGGGGTTAAGCGGTGGTCATACAAAATGTGTGATTGTGAACGAAGTCGAATTTGTCTTTCAATGAAGTTGAGAGACGGGAAACGTAAAAGAAAAACTAAATTGTATGTATGCATTGAACAAAATGTTTAATTCGAAGTATTTATTTATTTTAGGTCCTCCAATGGGAACTAAATACTGTTTTAAATCGCAAACATTTTTCTAAATAGACATACTATTGTCACTACCTTACAATTGTTAGTTCAGCTAAACTTAATAGCATTTGACTCTTGTCAAATAAATGTCTTAACTTTATTAATATGTCAATATCATATTTTTCATTTCATTAGCTTATTTACCTTAGCCTCCATTTTTCCCGTTTGCTTGGCTTTTTGCAGGTTTTTAGAAAGATACCACTTCCGTTCTATGAAACAATGAATGTGAAGTAATTCCTTTATGCAGTATTTCATAGTTCTAATAAATGTCACCCCTTGTTAGAGAGAAAGCATTTTTATATTTCTGATGAAAGGGAAAAGGCTTAAGACGGAATAAAGAAAGCTTAATAGCGGTGTTCTTAGATTGCGCAAAATTTCATCACAAATAAATATTATACAAATAAAAACATTTGTATACCCTTCACCACACTGTGTTACAGGGTATTATGTCTTTGTGCATATGTTTGCAAACGGCAAAAATAATCAAGATAGTCCCATGGATCCTTTTGAGAATATGCATGGAATCACTTTTTAAGTCGATTTATGCATGTCCCTTTGTATGTCCGTCCATGTATTTTTGTTAACAAAGTCCAGGTCGCATTTGTGATCGGATTTGGATGAAATTTGGCACAGTTTACTTATTTGGCCCGAGGACGAAATATATCCTTCGATTTGCACGAAATCTGGCACAGCGTACTGAATTAAGACTAGAACGATGTGTGTTAAAATTCGTGAAAATCGGTTCAGATTTAGAAATACTCCCATATATATTTTGGTGCACCAAAGTCCCTTCATATCCTTCCATTTATACGAAATTTGTATTTATAAGTAAATGAAGAACTCAAAATGTGGCAGAATGCAAGAAAACATACTGAAATAAGTGTAACATAACGTGTGGCAAGTTTCGTGAAATCGGTTTAGATTTCGATATTTTGCTTTAAATTTATTTACATAATTTTGTAAAAAGCAATTCTATATCTGACCAAAATTTAGTATTGCTTGCAGAATGACATGTTTAATTTTATGTTAATGGTCCTTCAAAAATGCGACGTCTGTTAGGATTCCATCTAGGGGATATACCCAAATTGGTGAATATAGTCGCCCCCGTCCGTCTTTACTACTTTCCTTACTGGGTTATAGTTATAAGACGTATAAGACGTTTTTCGAAAAGATTTCGACTCCAGTAAAGTTGTCCTTTTAGCCCTCTTATTGCGCTCACTATATTCAACCTAGTTAATTGTAGTTTCATTTAAAACTCCTATTTCCAAATAATTTTTTCTCATGCTGCAAATTCCATTTTCAATATTTATTTTTCTCTTAAACGAGAATTTATGTGACTCAGACGTGCAACGACTCCACAATCAATTGTTAAACCAACCAACAATACTAGAAACCCAACGAATCATTTGGCCAGTGCGGTTTTTTTATCCAATACCCCCACCAGAGATGGCCTATCAGAATCAGTGACGTAAATGACATACATTTCCGACGTATAATACATATGTCAGAAACTTCGGAAACCTACCCAAATCCATTAGGTTTCTGACAAAATAGCTATTCCCATTAATCAATTTGGAAATTACGCATGCTTTATTCAAATTAATATAAAATTTCAAAATTTTCTTCTCAAAAAATTTAAATTTTTTTTATCAGTTCTTGTATGGAATAGTCAGATATATGTAAAAATAATATATATTCTTGAAAATAACTGTGTATGCTGATAATATTGAAATAAATGACGTTTACTACATTTATTACATTTTATACAGGTATATGACGTTTTCGACGTTTACACCTTTTTGACAGTCGAAAACCTAAAAATTCGTCACACGGACCATCCCTGACCCCCACCATACAAACAAATAATTTGTCATAGTGTGGCAATCACATTGTCGAAATAAGTTTGGCTGACCAACGGGTAGCCATTATTACATCACAAACGGCCAACATTTGGAAAATGACTTAGGATTGAGTTTGTATTTGCAGTTGCAATCATTTACCTATACATTTCAACAATTCTAACGATTTAGTATTGTGTTGCGAGTCTTTTATTTGCCACCGAGAAGTTGATTGTCATTCATGATGAAATATAAATGAATTCGACGATATTTGCGCAAGTCTGGAACAAAGACAGTGATTAGAGAACAATCAACTAATCATTGAACTTTATTTAGTGTTAAGTGGGAATTTAGATTACTTTGGATTTTGTACATTGGTAATTAACGCTAGAATGACGTCAGCGACGTTTTCGTAAAATATGGATAAAGAGTAAAACATGAAAGCATGACAAAATATTCTTTAAAAACTCACGCTTCGGCATTTAACTTCAACAATTATTCTTTATAAATCCACGCCTTTGTATATGACTTAAAAACTTATTTTCAAAAGAATTTACCCCTTTAAAAATACGGCTTTGAAAAATATTCTTAGAAAATCGATGCCTTAGAATAGGCCTTGAAAATTTTTCTTTGAATATCCATTCCGTAGGATAGACATTGAAAAATTATTCTTCAAAAATCCACGACATATGACAGGGCTAGACCAGAAAGCGGATTATTTAACTTGGAAAAGTAAGAAGGCGAGTCTAGACAAATTTGTGAATATTTTAAGGCAAATACTTATTTAAATGCATTACGATGATTGCATATTAAATGTCAAAATAATATTGATAAACTTATTTTCTGAAAAAGTTTAATAATAGATAAGATAGATGATGTCGCGTTTAACATATTTGTATTTAATTGCCATCAACCTTATAGCGCTATAAGTGTGCTTATTGTAATTGTCGTCAGCACAAGAGGCCTGTATATTTTTTAAGAATATTTTTTTTTCAAGGACCATTAGCACATTTGGCGTGGTTGTTTTAAGAATATATTTTCAAGGACCATAAGAGCTATAAACGTGGTTGTTTGAAGAATATTTATTCATGGATTCATTACAATCCTAAATTGACGTACATATATAACATATCCTAAATTAACGTTTTAAAGTATTAAAAAATGTGAAAAATGCGCTAACCACAATCTCTAAACTCATAAAATGTGCATAATTAACAATAATAATTGTTTTAGTGCCTGTATACCAAATGAAACCCACGGTAGTTTCTGACTTTTACGTGTCGCCCCATGTTGTCTAGGGCCAACAAAAATGCAGAGGGGTTGGAGAACACCTAAATAAGATCCCATTGAAAAATAACTAAAAAAAGTTTAACCCATTCGAAACCTATAACTAATTTACTATGATTGTTTAGATAGATTATCATTTAAACATGGATTTAAATATACATTATGGTAATGTATATATAATTTTGAGTTCCTATATCTAGATCAAATCCGTATAGACTAATTTTAAACAAACAAGTGAAAAAGCGTTAGATACCCCCACCATAGTAGTTATCTCCACCATAGATATACTGATAGGTACATGAAATAAAAATCTAGGGAACATACCAAAAAGTGTACCTATACCAACATTTCTACAAACCGATTATGGTTATAAATATTGGTCCTAGACTCCATGTTTCTTTGGACCAAATTTCTGTCAAAATTTTTTGATTTCATCCCAACATTGGCCATCTTATTATTTCTTCCAAAATTAGTTCAAGTTCGAACATGGGGAATATCGGTCCAGTCCTCCAGGTACCTCCTGGTACCTCCCACCCAGGGGCTATATATGAATATATATATATATATATATATATAATGTTAATTACACTGTGCAACACAAAAAATTTCAACAGATTATGAAAGAGGGGCTAAAAAAAGAAGACACGTGTATCGGCGTTTTGAAAGTTTACGTCGGGAGGTAACCCAAAATAGCGGGGCAATATTCCCTCTTTTCAAGAATTTTGATAATTTTCAAATTATTTTTTCTTGAAATCCTTGCATTTTAGTTATATAGTGTCTTCGGCAATATTACTGACAAAATATCGAGGAATATTTTGGTATGCAACTTTAACCCTCAACCGTTTCATTAAGGGGGTCTTTTCGGTCCCCTTTTTTTAGGAGTGATTGAAAACTCATTCAAAACGGGGTTAAAGCTGCCCAGAATATTCTACAGAAATGCCCGCAATAAAGTTTTACTATAAGTCTCAGAATAGACTAAACGCAAAAATCAGCCTAAACGTCAAAAAACAAAAACTCTTTTAGGGTTAATATCGTACTTATTACTTGGGTTTACCCATTTTACCCACAAGATGTCGTTTTAGAAGGATGGTATACGGGACACAAATATTCTCCATCAATTTTTAGCATAAGTCACTGAACAAGAGAAATCTGTATATATAATGTATATACCGAATATATAATCATACATTTTGAACCAAAAATTCAAAATTTTCTTGTATTTTTTTTTCGAAGCCATTTCCCAGTATTTTTTTCGACTAAGTGCATTAAAGTAACATGAAACTTAATTTTAGGTATATAATGTCAAAGAATAAAATATCTTACGCCAAAATCCACTTCAAGTCTCAGAACAAACTATATATTTATATTCGATATTTTTTAATAAATTTACATTATAAAATTAACTGAAGTCTGCAAAGAAATTATTGCTATTATATATAATTTTATAATGTAAATTTCTTAAAAACTTTTGAATATAAATATATAGTTTGTTCTGAGACTTGAAGTGAATTTTGACGTAGAATATTTTATGCTTTGACATTATATACCTAAAATTAAGTTTCACGTTACTTTAATGCACTTTGTCGAAAAAATACTGGGAAATGGCTTCGAAAAAAATACAAGAAAATTTTTTATTTTTGGTTCAAAATGTATGACTATATATTCGGTATATACATTATATATACAGATTTCTCTAGTTCAGTGACTTATGCTGAAAATTGATGGAGAATATTTTTGTCCCTTATACCATCCTTCTAAAACGACATCTTGTGGGTAAAATGGGTAAACCCAAGTAATAAGTACGATATTAACCCTAAAATGAGTTTTTGTTTTTTTTAGATTTTTGACGTTTAGGCTGATTTTTGAATTTTAGTATATTCCGAGACTTATAGTAAAACTTTATGGCGGACTTTTCTGTAGAATATTCTGAGCAGCTTTAACCCAGTTTTGAACAAGTTTTCAATCACTCCTAGAAAAGGGGACCGAAAAGACCCCTTTAATGAGTCGGTTGGGGGTTAAAGTTGCATACCAAAATATTCCTCGATATTTTGTCAGTAATATTGCGGAAGACACTATATACCTAAAATGCAAGGATTTCAAGAAATCATAATTCGAAAATTATAAAAATTCTTCAAAAGGGGGAATATTGCCCCGCCTTTTTAGGTTGCCTCCCGACGTAAACTTTCAAAACGCCGATAAACGTGTCTTCTTTTTTTAGCCCCTCTTTCATAATCTGTTGGAATTTCCCGGTAATTATCAAAAAATTCAAATTTGTCGCACAGTGTTATCGAACATTATGTTCTAGTTTTTTTCGTATCTTCCGCTGATGAAATGATTACAAAGAAATCTTAGAACCAAACCCAAACACTGAACAAAACATATAACTATCTATTCTAATAAAAGAGTAAAGTGATTGACTGACTGACTTATTTAAAGATTCATCAACGCCCAGACAAAACGGCTGAAGCTAGAATCTTGAAATTTTGGGTGAGGGTCACTCTTGGTCCAAAGGTGACAGATAAGGCTGGGTTTTTGGAAATTCGTACTAGAACGGTACGAAATGTACTAAAAAGTACTAAATGTGATACCATTTGTATTTTGCGAACCGATGGAGCTAGAACTGAAATTTGGGTTGGTGGTCGTCGGTTGACTGTAGGATAGATGTACTAAAGGGTTCTTGGAAATTCGAACTATAACTATCCGAAAAGTACGAAAATGTACTAAATTGAAATTAACATTACCGTCGGAGTGTAGGATTGGGATATGTACATAGTTTTGGAAATTTTTACTTATGTGTACAAAAAGTACTATAATTGGTACAATTTGGATTTGGGTGAAGCGATAGAGATGGAACATTGAAGTTTGGAGTTAGGATCATTGTAGGGATGTAGGATTAGGGATAGGATTCAGCTTAAGAAAATAATACTTATGGGTACTAAATGGTACTAAATTTTTTACAATTTGAATTTTAGGTGAACCAATAGAGCTAGAATCATGAACTTTGGAGTCGGGATCACTGTTGAGGTGTAAGATTGAAATATGTAGGAAGTTTTAGGAATTTCTACTAATGTGTACTAAATTTGGTACAATTTAAATTGTGGATGAAGCGATAAAGTTTGAATCCTGAAATTTTGATTCAGGATCACTGTGGAGCTGTAGGATTGGAGTATGTAGGAAGATTTGGAAATTGGTACTAATGTGTACTAAATTTGGTACAATTTGAATTGTGGGTGAACCAATAGAGTTGGAGTCCTGAAATTTTGATTTAGGATCACTGTGGAGGTGTAGCATTAGGGTATGTAAAAATTTTGGAAATTGGTACAACTATGTACTAAATTTAGTACAATTTGAATTGTGGGTTTACCAATAGAGTTGCAATCCTGAAATTTTGATTTAGAAAATTTGTAGGAATTTTTGGAAATTGGTATAACTATGTACTAAATTTGGTAGAATTTAAATTATGGGTGAACCAATAGTGGGTGGGTGAATTTTGGCACTGCTGTGTACAAAATTTGGTATAATTTAAATTGTGGGTGGACCGATAGAATTGGAATCCTGAAACTTATATTTTGGATCACTGTGGTGGTGTAGGTTTGGGGTAAGTAAGATGTTTTTGGACATTCATACTGCTGTGTACTAAATTTGATACAATGTGAATTGTGGGTGAACCTATGGAGTTGGAATCCTGAAACTTGGATTTAAAATCACTGTCGGGGTTTAGGTTTGGGTTAAGTAGGAAGTTTTGGAAATTCTACTACTAAAGTCGGTACAATCTCAATTGTGGGTGAATTAATGGAGTTGGAATAATGTGTGCTAAATAGAAAATTTGTTAAAATTAGGATTTGGGTGAACTTTTAGAACTCGAATCATGAACTTTGGTACTAAATGGTACTCAAATTTAATTTATGGTCGATGTTAATGTGTGAATTGTTTTTTCACACATATGCAGTTTTATCTAAAAATAAAATAATATGTCAATACATTATTAAATATTTCCTACATTCGGTATTGAAGTTGTGGGCATATGCTATTGTAAACAATAATTTTTAATACAAAATTATACCCTCAGCCTTATGGCTAATTGGTGTGTACAAATATCGGACCTTGCCTTCTGGTACATCCCACACAGGGGCTACAGCTAAGCCTAAATGCGGGCTATAGTTCACATTTAGTTCATTATCGAACATTCCAGTTTTTTTTATCTCGATATCCTTCCCAGGTGAAATGATTACAACAGAGTGTTAGAACCAAACCCAAAACGCGGAAAAATCAGATAATTATTTTAATATAAAAAATGGGGTTATATTGGGACTACCCCTTAAAGGGGTTGACTATTAATAATTTTTGTGAGGGAGATTTGTTACCATATTCGGCTACAAAATACTAAATTTCAGTGAATTCGGTTGAAAATCGCGCTCAAGAACCTATATATGGGAGCTACCACCTAAAATGGACTTATATTCAAAATTTTTAGTAGAGATATTTGGTACCCAATAAGAACCCAATATACCCAATTTCAGCGAATTCGGTTGAAAAACGCGCTTAAGAACCCCAAAATACCGAAATTTGGGGGTACCCTTATGTGGGAGCTAGCAGAAAAAGTAAATTTATATTTATAATTTTTAGTGGAGATATTTGGTACCCTATAAGAACCCAATGTACCAAATTTCAGCGAATTCTGTTGAAAAACGCCACCAAGACCCCCAAAATACCGAAAATTGGGGGTACCCTTATATGGGGGCTACCCAAAAAAATGGGCATATGTTCAAAATTTTTTGTGGAGATATTTGGAACCTATTAAGAACGCAAAATACTAAATTACAGACAATTCGGTGGAAAAATATGGTAAAAACCCGCAAAATACTGAAAATTAGGAGGTACCGTTATATGGGGGCTACCTGAAAAAGTGGACCTATATTTATAATTTATTGTGTAGAAATTTAGTACCCAATAAGAACCCAATGTACCAAATTTCAATGAATTCGATTGAAAACGCGCTCAAGAACCCCAAAATACCGAAAATTGGTTTGTTATATGGGAGCAATGCCTAAACGAGGACCGATATATCCCATCTTCGAACTTGACCTGCCTGTAGACAAAAGACAAATCTTTGCAAAATTTCAGCACCCTATCTCAATTCCTTCAGAAGATTGCGTGATTACAACAGACGGACGGACATGGCGTTGTTGTTTTAAGAATATTTATTTAAAAACTATCAGAACTGTAGTAGCAGGAGTGTTTTTAAGGTCCATTAGAACTATAGTAGTGAAATTTTTAAGCACGTTTTTCAAGAACCATCCGAACTATTGAAGTGGTTCTTTGAAGCACGTTTTTCAATGTCCATCTAGCTGTACATTTTGTGTGTAATTTTTATATTGTTCGTATTTTCTGGGAGCAATGCCTAAACGAGGACCGATATATCCCATCTTCGAACTTGACCTGCCTGTAGACAAAAGACAAATCTTTGCAAAATTTCAGCACCCTATCTCAATTCCTTCAGAAGATTGCGTGATTACAACAGACGGACGGACATGGCGTTGTTGTTTTAAGAATATTTATTTAAAAACTATCAGAACTGTAGTAGTAGGAGTGTTTTTAAGGTCCATTAGAACTATAGTAGTGAAATTTTTAAGCACGTTTTTCAAGAACCATCCGAACTATTGAAGTGGTTCTTTGAAGCACGTTTTTCAATGTCCATCTAGCTGTACATTTTGTGTGTAATTTTTATATTGTTCGTATTTCCTTTTCGTTTTTCATTTCCTTATTTATTGTACATGATGCTAAAGTTTACTTACTTAGCTGGCTTGTTATAGAACGGTTGTTATAGCCGAGCTTAAACAAATAAGTAAAGTCGAATGGGCCGACTATATAATATCCCTTCACCATTATGGGTATATTAAAAGCAGTAAGGAAAGTAGTAAAGTCGGGCGGGGCCGACAATATGATACCCTTCACCACTTTGGGTATATTCACCAGATGAACCCTAAAAGAGGTCGCGTTTTTGAATGACCATAAACATGAAATTGGATCCATAAACATGCAACCTGTACTAAATTTTTCATTTAGTCAGATATAGAGTTGTTTCCGGCAATTGGACAAAATTATGTAAATCAATTTAAAGCAAAAATCAATCGATCACCCGTTGATTATTTGGATAAACTTCTGACCAACATGAGGAGTTTGGTGCACCGTTTACATAAAATCGGACGAAAATATATATAAATGCTATATCCAAATCTAAACCTTATTAAATATATTATTGTGAACTAAATAATGTTTATATAACGTAATATAAATCTACTACACAATAAATTGGGAAGTTATTAAAAGCTCTGGCATGAGAATAACACTATACTTTCTCATTTTCGTAGTCAACATATATATGCATTTATGACAATGAACTTGGAAACATCAACAAAAATTTAAAAATGTTACCAATAAAGTCCTGTTGTCACTCACTTCGTCGTTTGTACCAATGATGTCTTTGTAGATTTTCGACTGGGGATATTCTCCACAGAACTTTGTCTTTAGAGAATGCAAAACAGTCATTAAATGTGCAAATTACTTGTCACTCATCAGACAACTGACAAAGGGATTAACATTTTGAAATTCTGCCCTCTGGCTTCTGCAAATGTTTACAAATTTTTACATAAATTTGCGAAAATAATAAAAATTGTGTGACAGACCAACGAATGTAACGAAATGAGGGAAATATTGAAACTACTTACGCGATACCATAAACTATGGTTGAAAGATTTTTTTAATTTGAATTCTAACTGAAACGCAGCGAAATACACATTTAAAATTAGTTTCATTCGGTTCTGTACACATCCATCACTTGGAATACCGATAGAGCGAGTTGTATGATGGTATTATGGTTTGTTAGTGTGTAGAAAATGTCTTCGCAGGTTTTACCCGGTTTTGGTATTTCACGTTCTTCGAGGGTAACGAGAATCTGTACAGATTGTTGACATGGGTCAGATAGTAAATCAAGGCCCATTTTTTGATATATCCCACATATAAATGTGTCGCTCACTTTCGCTGTTCTGAATGACTTTTGTGCATTTTTCCACCGAAATAACTGTAATTTCGGACTCCAGGTTATCGGAGTTAATAAATATATTTTATCAACTTAGGTCTATGGTTTTCTATTGTCCCCATGTAAGAGTCCAGGGCTGTTTGTGGTTTGTGTACTCATAGCACTCATTAGCACATACAATCAGACAATTTGCAATGACATATTCCCCATATAATGGTCCTGACCAATTAAATCTATTTTGAATGCAATTTGATCCGGCCGAACATAAGGACTTAGCTACTCGTTTTAGATATAAATATTCTATTGTGGTGTCATTTAATGATCTAATTGACTCAAAATCTCGGCGGAAAATTAAACGATGTCAATCTTCGTAGTGTCATAGCGAGCCGAACTTTGGATACCCTTCACCATAGGTATACTGATAGATACTTGAAATGAAAATAAAGGGAAAATGTGATTTTCCCTAAAATCTGAAAGCCCCAAAGCGTGGACTGATACAAATAGAGTAGAGTATAAAGCCTCAAACAACTGCAAGTTATATGAGCCTATGCCTATTGATATTGATTACATAGTGTAGGAATTAGCGAATATTTGGCGTAATCATTATATGAGGGCTATGCCTAATTAATGACCGATATATGTGAATTTCGAACCCAATATTGTAGTTATGTATCTCAATTCTTATCATTATACGGAGGAGATGCCTAAATGCATGCCGATGTACATGAAATACAATTTTCTGAAATTTTTATGGATGTTTTTCTTAAAAACCCCAAAAAGTGGACCAATATTGACGACGCATCTTAGAACGAACATCCCCAAAATGCTGCAATTCAGACGTTACAGTTATAAAAGGCCATCACCTCAGGTTTTATTTCGGGAGGTTGGGTGGAAGCTGCTGGCTCAATATGAAATTTTTCATTGAAGAACAAAATGTGTATGAGGCGATATCTAAAGCGGGACCAATATTGATTACATCGTGTAGGAATTACCGAACATTTGAAGTTATCATTATATGAAGTGCAATGCCTAATTGAGTGCTGATGTAGCTCAATTTCGAAGGCTAAATTCTTGCATCACAATAAAATCAGTAGGTATCATTGTATGGGGACTAGACCTAACTGCGGGCCGATATAGTTCATTCTCGAACCTCACGTTTTAGTTTTTTATCTCGATATCCTCCGCAGGTAGAATGATTAAAACAAGGTCTTAAAAACCAACACAAAACGCGGAACAAATTAGATAACTATTTTAACAAAAACCAGTAAGAAAAGTAGTAAAGTCGGACTGGGTCGACTATATAATACCCTTCACCACTTAGGGTATATTTTACATATGTAACCCTACAATTGAATGTCAATGTTGCCTTGAAGGAACATACTCATGTCTTTCTGCACATATGCTAAATTTAATTCCATTCGAGCAGAGTTAGAGTCGTCCGCGTACCATGAGACAAATTCATGGAAAAAGATTTATAGAAAAATTGATACACGCTATTCGGTTATTAAAAAATTAAGCTCAATCAGACACCCGTTCGAAATACATATGAAAGCTATCGCTGCATCTGAACCAATTTCAACAAAACATAATAACGTCATTCAAGTGTCAATTTGATGTGTTGTACAACATTTCGTGTTAATCGGGCAAACATTAGGAGTTTGATGCATCATTTAGATAAAATCGGACGAATATATCGGAGAGCGTATGAGAATAATCGGACGATATATCGAAATCTGAACCAACTTTCCCGAAACTTACCTCACATCATTCTGGACTCAATTCAGTACGCTATGCCAAACCGAAGGATATAGGGACTTTGGTGCACCATTTACATAAAATCGGACGAAAATGTATATGGGAGCTATATTTAAATATGAACCGATTTTCACGAAACTTAACAGACCTCACTTTAGATTTCATTCAGTACGCTATGCAAAATTTCAGGCAAATTCTAGGATATATAGGGACTTTGGTGCACCGTTTGCATAAAATCGGTCGAAAATATATATATATATATATATATATATATGGGAGCTATATCGAAATATTCAATATTCAATTCAGTACGCTATGCCAAATCTGAACCGATTTTCTCCAATTTCAATAGGGTTCGTCCTTGGGCCAAATATATGAGCTGTGCCAAATTTCATCAAATTCCAATCAAAAATGTGACCTGTACTTTGTTTCCAATTTAACATGAACAGACGGACGGACATGCATAAATCGACTTAAAAAGTGATTGAATTTGTAAGAAATATAGATTAGATTTTCCTGTATCCTCAAATATATATTTGTTTTTATGAAACAACAGGTGGTAATAGAATTTAACACATTTTATTTTTTAAAAAATAAAAAGTACTTTAAAGCAGATGTAAATTCACATAATTTTCGTTAAGCTCTTCCTTATTATTCCCTTTCATATGCGCATTATATTTTCTCAAAACATTTTCGTATTAAGTCTAGTGTCTCTTCACAATATCAAAAAAGGAAAAATTCAAGATAAAAATCCCATTATTCTATGCATTTTAAATACTATGTATGTATTAGTGTAGTAGATCGATTGTTTATTGCCAAGTAAACACTTCCCACTTGACAATGTGACTTGGCTGGCATTCATTCAATGTGACCTGTAAATATTGAAAATTCCTCATGGATAATGGTTGTTGCTGACAATGAAATTCTTATTGGAAGAATAACGAAAATTGGTAGATGTGAGTGTCTTACGTGCCCAGATAAGGCGGAGCTAGATTGGACCATTCGGTACACAAAACGACTTTTTGGGCTATATCGCCTTGATATATCCAAAATGAAAATGCTTGCTATCGTCTTCCAGCAACATAGACTGATTTTCAAATGGTAAACCTGGCGTTAAAAATCCTTACAATTTCACCTTTTTCTTACAAGCTAAGACAAACACATAGACAACACATTAACACATACAGGTATTTTTTGCTGCTCTTCAGCGTTACATTGTTGTAAAATTGCAAATTTTGAAATTTGTTCTTTCTGACAGATTATTTTCTTGTAGTTTGGTTCAGTGACCGCCACCAATATTTTATTTGTCCTCTTCTTTTCTTGGGTTTGATTCTTGGTTATCCTGACTATTAACTCCTGGTTGTCACTGTCCTGCTGTAGGAGAGAGGCACAATGCAAATGTTGCATTTAAATTTTCCAAGGATTATAAGGAGTAACATTCAAGGCGTAAAGGAATTACTGGCCTCACCTTTAGTATGTCGGAGTCCAGTGAAATGATTATTGAGAATTCTGTACGGAAAAAATATGTTATACCCTTATTATCAAACACAAAGAAAATGCTGTTTTTCACTTACTTTACGTTTTTTCCACACAAACACACAATGTAAAAAATTGGATTCGTAACAACAGCTATGTGTCTGTTAATATTTTGAAACTTTAAAAATAATTCACTTTAATTCTTTCGACTTTAATGGATGTTTTCGGCTAATAAACTGAAATTGCGCTTTACCGCATTTTTTCTTTATACTCGCCTCTATTTTCCACCATTTTTCTTGATTTCCCAATACATTTTGTTACAAATACATAAACAACATAAACTACATTTCATTTACTTACACACTAGTATACCTAACTAAACGTCGCAGTCGCAAGATTGATATAGAACATACCCCGTCCAATATGGTAACCTCCTACTCGTACATATGGTAATCCCATTTGTTTTCAAATATGGTAACATGTTTTCTTCGTTCTTCGTTCTCAGTTTGATGCACAAGTGCATCAAGTTTAAAGTTTTTGCGTCGCAGCAATAAAAAGCAGAACTTAGGGTGGGTTATATATATATGGGCAATATTGCCAATTTTTTAACATAGCTGAAGCGGAGGTTCACCCCTTTATAACTCAGGAACTGCTTAAGTATATGAAAAGAAGTGAATAGTTTTGGGTTAATTGATTTGTCGGTGCAAACTGTTCATGATATTGACCTCCAAACTTTATTTTGGTGGAAGCTGTGTCTACTTTAATGTAAAAAAATGTGTAAAA
>NW_026875165.1:0-101219 GCF_032173495.1 Musca vetustissima
ATCTGACCAGCGATGTAACACAACGGAAATTGCCATCTAACGGCGACAGAGTCGTTGAAAACGTCTGCAGTACAATTGGAATTGTTGAAGTTGTATTTACTTTGTTAATATATCGTCAGCTATCAATGGTGGAGGGCAGTATCTCGTTGTTGTCCTGTAAAAATAAGTTTCTGAATTTCCAATCGAAGGATCAATAACCACATTGACTGAATTGATCAAATAACCAAAATGAATCATTGTATCAATAATATAACTGAGAAACAAAATGTTGAGGATTATTTTCATTTTTTATAAAACCTAAAACCCTATTGTTTGCTTAGGAGATGGGCCCCAAAATATTATGAATATATTTTCAGAAACCCGAAATTAGAACAGTTCGGCAAATGCGGGTAAATACTTCAACTTGTCTAAAAGGACGTCCGTCCCTCTCAATTTGCGACTTTTTACGTTTGTACCCTACACAGTGTGGTGTACAGAGTATTATAACTTTATGCATATTTATACCCTTCACCACACTGTGGTACAGGGTATTATGTCTTTGTGCGTATGTTTGTAACAGGCAAAAGGAAACGAGATAGACACATGGTTCCTTTTGAGAATATGCATAGAATCACTTTTTAAGTCGGTTTATGCATGTCCGTCCAACCGTCCGTCTGTCTGTCCATGTTAAATTGTAGACAAAGTACAGGTCGCATTTATTATCCAAGGACGAACCCTATTGAAATTGGGAAAAATCGGTTCAGATTTAGATATAGCTCCCATATATAGTTTCGTCCGATTTAATGTTAATGGTCCACCAAATACCCTATATATCTTTCGATTTGCACGAAATTTGGCATACCGTAATGAATTAGGTCCAGAATGATGGGTGCCAAGATTCATGAAAATCGGTCCAGATTTAGATATAGCTCCCATATATAATTTCGTCCGATTTAATGTAAATTTTGCACCAAAGTCCCTATATATCTTTCGATTTGCACGAAATTTGGTATGGCGTAATGAAGTAGGTCTAGAATGATGTGTGTTAGGTGTCGTGAAAATCGGTTCAGATTTAGATATAGCTCCTACATATTTTTATTCCGAGTTTATGTAAATTGTGCACTAAAGACCCAAAGTTTTTCCGATTGCCACACAATTTTGTACAATGAACTGTAGTTAATATAAGTTAGTCTCTGGCAAGTCTCATTGAAATCGGTTCACTTTATCTGTAGCAACTCTATATCTGACCAAATGAAAAGATTAGTAAAGGTTGCAGAATGACATGTTTATGGATCCATTTCCGTGTTTATGGTAGAATGGGTTCTGGCCAATGAAGACCCCTATTGTTTTTGGAAAAGATCGGTTAATATTTAGGGGATGAAATGGACCAAAAACTTTATTTTTGTTCGATTTTCTGGTCTCTCCAGAGGCCGCAATAATGGCCCAAAATTGCACGGAGAAGGGGATCGGGCCAAAGAATAAGCTTGCCTGTTTTGATAAGAATCGGCCAATATTTAGCGGGTCAAATGGACCCTGACTTTTGTGTGAAAAATGACAAAATTTGTATTATATAAGTTATATTTTCGTGGAAGTTGTGTAGGGTATTATATGGTCGGACCCGTCCGACTATACTGCTCCGCTCACTGGTTTTTATTTGTTTTATTATATATTTTAAAAATTATGAATTCGTTACATTTTATAAATTCTCACGATACCATATGGATTTGCCTAAATGAAAGCCCGCACTTTAAGGACTTGGTATAGTGCAATATAGGATTATACGTTCAATAATTAATCGTGAGCAAAACATAAAATATAATAAAAATAAAACACCATAGGTTTAGTAAAAGGGTGGGAGTCACTATCTGACTCGGAAGCATGCATCATGCATATCTTATGTTTTCCATATTTAATATGTAACGCGCCTAGAATACAAGTATAAATTCTTATAATTATGAGAAAGCCACAATAAGAACATGTAAAGATATATTTAATTTAAAAACTATTTTCATACTTCGGCCTGCTCGCAAGTCGCGTAAAATAAAAGTAAAAATTCGTATAATCATGAGAAAGTCACAATTAAAAAAAATGTAAACATATCATTAATATAAAAACTATGTTCATACTTCGTTCATTACCACAATTTGCGTTCATTTTTTGTTCTCTCTCCTACATCCTCCCATAAAAAACAAACACAACCATTTATTGTTCGGCTGGGTATTGTTTTATCGTCCGTTGTCTCTTCCCTCATTTGGTGGTTGTTAATTTTGCAGCCGTTTGTTTGCCAATTGTTTCTTCTGTTTACAACCGTGGTCTCACTACTCAACCGATTGTGCCTTGTTTTACACTCCATTGTTTCTTTATTTCAGACACTGTCACCGACATCTGCATTGATTTTAGAAAATTCGCATATGTACTTTCCAAATTATTTTGATATAAAACCCGAATACAATATATCAAAGAAGTGCAACAAGTTTACGACTCGTTTAAAATTTTATGAGATTGTTTTAATGACGCAAAACAAGCGTACGCAAGTAAATAAAATCGAGACAAGACAAAACGATGAATAAAATATTAAATCAAATTTAAAAAATCAAAACGAGGACAAATCGTTTTTGTGCCATAGAAAATCCTCCGCTACCAGCAAAAAACACACTAAAAATTTGTTTTCTTCGCTATCCCTCCGGACATTGGCAACACTTTCTGTTCGCTATGCATATAATACCCGAATTCTGTGTAATATTTGGCGCAAGTCAATTGATTGCCCCAAGGACGAATCCTACTGAATTTGGAGAGAATCGTTTCGGATTTATATACAGCTCCCAGAAATATTTTTGTACGATTTGTAACTGTACCTCCGAAATTTCGGCATTTAATGTATAAGGAGAGCTCAAGTACCTTTTTAACGGAATGGTCTTTGAAATTTTGGCTTCTCATTGAGTAGAAAAACTCCTTAACAAATTTATCAATATTGACAATTGTATGCCTTCCAGTTTCGGTATGTTGAAACATTTTTAGATATTTTGAACGCCTACATAATGATGGAAGGCAAAAGAAGTTCGCTCGAACTTAAAGAGTCTTATCTTGTTCTTAATTCACATAGTTCTTTTTACATCATATACACGCTATTATGGTCCAGCCAATTTTCCCCATAAATCTACAATAATTAAATCTCACAGGCTAACATCGAAGGTTGACATTCATTATATTTCGCATCGAACATCATTTTCATTTCACATCCGATTGTGTGACTGCTGCCTTTTACTCTAACTAATACATTACAAAGCATCGATATTTTCAAAGGATATTGTGTGAACCAATAGACTTCGTGATATTTTGACAGACTGTCGGATAAGCACAAATTATAAAATTTTGACGGATGGTTTCCCCACACACACACATACTTAAACAACAATAACATAATTCATAGCAAATGTCATTAACCACAGAATAACGTTCATCCGGTGTATCACAGAAAATAACTCAAACTCATAAAAACAAAGTAAAGCCGAAGTAAAGAGTGTCTGAATCATAGTTCATCTAGACTTTATGTATGATGTCTATCGGAAATACATCATAAACTTTGTAGCATCAATAACAATGTTGATGACAATGTTCGAGTGAATGGCAGCCATCATAAATTTGATGCAAATTTATTGGTGAGATATGTTTTTGTTCGCGATAATTATTATGTTGTTCCTGTTAAGAAAAAGTGAGTACTTTTGTTGTTGGATTATTAGGAACAAGGATTCAATTTAGGATGTATTGGTGTATTATAACCACAAATGTAAATTATTTTCATCCTAGCAACTGGGTATTACTTCCCAAAAAAAGTTATGTCGATGTAGCCATGTGATCATATAGCGCGCAATATTAACGATTGAGCAATTTTTCATAGGGCTGTCTTTTGGTTGCAGGTTGGCCAAGTTCAAAGCTCCATGTTTAGCGTACCGCCCATATAAAGATAATCCATTTTCGATTTTTCGGCGATTTTGTCATTGTTGGTACCCAATTTTCATATAAAAATCCAGTAAAAAAGTAGTAAAGTCGGACTGGACCGATATTTTAGAATCAATTGATTACCATATGTAACATTTCGTTCAAATCTAAAATACCTCGTTTACATTAAATCGGACAAAAAATATATGGGAGCTATCTCTAAATCTGAACCGATATTCACGAAACTTAACACACATCATTCTAGACATAATCCAGTACGCTATGCCAAATTTCGTGCAAATAGAAAGTTAGATAGGGACTTTGGTGCACCATTTACATTACATCGGACGAAAAAATATATGGGAGCTATATCTAAATCTGAACCGATTTCCCCAATTTTAATAGGGTTCGTCCTTAGGCCAAATAAATGAGATGTGCAAAATTTCATCCAATTCGGATACTAAATCCGACTTGTACTTTGTTTACAATTTAACCTAGACGGACGGACGGACGGACATGCATAAATCGACTCACAAAGTGATTCTATGTATATTCTCAATCGCAACCATTTGTGTCTATCTCGTTTGTAACGCCGCGAAATATTGGTCCTAGACCCACCTTTAAGTATACCGATCGTCATATCTCGACTAGCTGAGTCGATCTAGAGATGTGAGTCCGTCTGTCCATTATAATTTGTAGACACGATACAGGCCACAGTTATGAACCAATCTTCACGAAATTTTGCATGTAGGATGGGTTCTGGCCAATGAAGACCCCTATTGTTTTTGGTAAAGATTGGTTAATATTTAGGGGATGAAATGGACCAAATACTTAATTTTTGTCGGTTTTTCTGGTCGCTCTAGAAGCCGCAATTATGGCCCAAACTTCGCGAATTTTTACATGGAGAAGGGGATCGGGCCAAAGAATAAGCATGCCTGTTTTGATAAAGATCGGTCAATATTTGGCGGGTCAAATGGACCCCGACTTTTGTGAAAAATGACAAAAATTGTATTCTATAGCATATATATTTTCCCCTGAAGGATATAGACCCAATAAGTAATAGTATATCCAAGAGGAGTGGTTGACTTTTAAATTGATACCAATTACATTGTCGTATGTACTTGGATGTGGGAGTTACACTTCAATATTTACAGGTGCTTACGTAACAATATATATTATTTAGAAAACCATTACCACATTAGAGGGCGAAAATAAAGCACGGATCGCTTTGAAAATTTCTATATATCTTTCTTATCTTTCTCAGTCGATATATGCAGGTCCGCCGGACCACCTTCTCATCTAAAATTATAAATAAAGTACAGGTCTCATCTATGATTCGAATGAGATGGCACTGCTCATTTCATTTGGCACGAACCCTAATGTAGTAAAATCTCAAAGTCAATAGTTTTGAGGGCTTTGAGAATTTAAGAAAACTTCCAATTCAATTGCTAAAATTTTTCGATTGTATTTCTGATTTTTTGCGGGAAAACAATTTCGGTATAGGTCTACCTTTTCCATATCCCTAAATATCCATCCGGCTCATTATTAATTTCATCAGAATCCGGGGCAGTATAATTTAGTTTCCAGTGAGTATGGAAATTTAATTTCATGTATAGTGGACAATTTAGAAAATTTACGATCAAAATATGTCCAATTTAGCATTTATGGCGCCCAATAGGTTTCAAGATGTCGTTCAAAACATTATCCATATATTTATTATGTCAGTAGATCAAAGGGGGAGGAACAAAATTGTGCACGAATTAAACGCCTTTTCATTTTAGAAAATTAGGGCACATCTTGCAACTTGGTATGTGATTTATCGTTCCCAGTTGCGCTGGAAGATGTTTTCAAATAGTGAGAATACACTTATATTTAAAAATAGTTACGATTCGGAATCAATATTATGTTTTTCCCACGAAATTGAGAATTTAATCATTTTGAGGCATGGGTATATATATATTTTTATTGACAATCACATACATTTGTATTGAAGAAGTAGACTATTGTTTTTTATATTAAAATCAAAACGCCCGCTTTCCAAGCAGCACTTCAAATATTTCTTTCAATTATACTCAACTGATTTTAGTAGTTTATGTAAACAATGAATGTGAAATAAAAATGTCACATTAAAATGTCAAATTGACATTAGCATATAAACTATTAAGTGAAGCACTGGCGCATGAAATGAAATGTAAGATACTTCGAATTGCCCCCTAACAAAAAGAGATGACAAAAAATCGACAACAAAAACAAATAAACCACAACATAAGACAACACTCAATGTACGCACGTACCCACTCAGACTTTTGGCAGAAAATCAGCATTTGTGAATAGAAGAAGATAATGGTGGATAATAATGATGGCTGTCGATGGTGATGACAATGATGATGAAAGCAATCACCATGGAGGCAACGGTGACAGAAATGGTCATGGAGGCGGTAGTTGACACAATATACCAGCTAGAGTTCCGCGCTATTTGCATTTCGTTGGAAGATATCGAACATTGTGCGTTTATATAAACATTAAACGAAAACCAAGAAAACAGAAAAAAGTTAAAACAAATACTGATCATCGCTTGATAGCTACACTGAATATTGGAGGTGATGAAATGTTGTGGCCAACATTCGGAATCTATTGACTATTTTACTATGAAAAATATTGATATTTACTTTAAATGTTTGTTTATACGGCCTCTTCTGGTGCTGCTCTCTTTTTTATCAGTCATTTTTTGTTTTTTTTTTTTTTTTGTTTTTGACACATTGAGATAATTGACTTGACGGTGATTTGGTGCGTTTGCCTAAATTTTATGGTTTATGACAAACAGTGATAAAATATCCCCCCTCAAACAGGACAAATAAATCGAACACTTAAGTCTATTTAATGGGTTATTAAAATATTTGCCTTAAGATACGATGAATGGTTAATGTGTTTTAGTTTCAGTTTTTTATAATTTTTATTTTTAAGTGTTTAATGGTTTGTAAACTAGTTGTAAATATCATTGTATATTAGGTTGTCGTGACTTAGATAATCCATTAAAATGAGGATTATGTCTTAAGTGGCGAGTTAATCACAATAATGTGTAAACAAAGAATGGGTTAAATATTAACAATGAACTATTTCATGGTTTGATTGTTCGTATTTCTAGTTTAAATATCAATATTAGATGGAGTTATGAATATCAAATATAGATAAGTGCTATAATGTAAACATACAGGCACATATATATGTACCAAACTGGAAAATGTCCTCTTCGGATGCTAACCATAAATGTAGTATATCTGATTAGACATAGTTTATGGAGTATTATTTATATGGGCAATTAAAATGAGTTTCTTGGGTCCCTGTAACCGTTCTTCCCGATTTAAGGTATTTTTCTTTTAATAGCCAGATTTTACAATATATTTTTTGGCACAGTTAGTTCTCAATTTGTACGAAATATACTTGCAAAAATTGTCTTTTAGCCTTCATATAACGCTACCTATTCGATAATGACCATTTTGACATAGGTTGTCAACATTTGACTCAAATATTTTTTATATCAACACAACTTCTGTTATGGAAAATTGGACACAGTTTTTATATAGTTCATATATGTTTTTTATGTAAACCAGTGAACGGAGCAGTATAGTCGAACGGAGCCGACCATACGATACCTTACACAACTACCACGGAACTCTAATTTTCTGCGGATATTTATTCCGAGTATGGGCAATATTTGCACCCTCTTGCCCTATAAGACGGCAAGAGTACCTCTTCCTTACACCATGTTTTCCGAATTACTAATTACTTGTTCAGATTCCCTTCATCGTGGGTTGGGTTGTGATATTCGGCTTATAATTGTGGCCTATAGATCGACTCGAAAAAAAAAACACAAAAAATTAAGTTTTCGGTCCACTTCATCCCAATATTATTATCTGATCATCACGAAAAATTATTGGCGTTGTCCTTGACCATAACTGAAACTTCACAGACAATTTTCCAAGCAATCAGCACTAAAATTCCGCCCTCTAGCGTGGTAAACACATTTAAATATTTATGTGTAACTCCAACATTGGAGTACATACATCAATACAATTAGTATCAATTGAAAGGTCAACCACTACAAACTTCTCGGGTCTATATCCTTCAGCAGTAAAGAGTCAGAGTCCATTTTTTTCATCTTTATCAAAACAGGCAAGCTTATTTTTGGCCCGATCTCTTCTTCATGTAAAAATACGCGATGTTTGGGCCACAATTGCCGCTACTGGAGCGATCAGAAATCAGACAAATATAAAATTGTTGGTCTATTTCATCCCTTAAATATTAGCGGATATTTACCAAAATAACAGAAGATTGGTCCATAACTATGGTCTGCATCGTGTTTACAAATTATAATGGACAGACGGACGGATGGACACACATGTCTAGATCGACTCAGCTAGTCGAGATATGAGAACCCAAAATACTAAACAGCCGATTTGGTTGTAAGAACGTGTTTCAAATGCCCAAAATAATATTGGGGATACCGTTATATGGCGGCTACCTTGAAACTGAGGTCAATAAAAATAATGTATACGTTTGGAGATGTGCTATGCAATGTAAATCCAAAATACCAATTTAGAGCCAATTCGGTTGAAAAAAGTGTCCAAATTCCCATAAATACAGAATTTTTGGAATTGGAAAGGGGCTATCCTGAAACTTGGGTCAATATTAATAATTTTTAGTACGAAAATGTGATATACAATGAGAACCCAAAATTCCAAATTCCAAAAGTGTCCAAAATACCGAATATTAAGGGTACCGTTATATGGGGCTACACCGAAACGTGGACCAATATCATCCATTTGCATTTCTTCCATTTGGAAACACATAAATCGACATAGAATTGTATTCTGATCAATAATATAAATACTTTTTTTATCGAGGACCCCATAAAAGAGTTCCACAAATTATAGGTAGTTTGAAGATCCACGATATGATAAAATGTACAATATAAAAGCACATAAAAGATTTAAAGGCCTTATTAATTTGTTTAAAGCTATTGCTGATAATGTTGTATTTTTGGCACATAGGTCGTAAAACACTACCACCAAATGATTGTATTATAATTCATTATGTGTAGCAGGGATTCTGAATAAAATGTTCAAGTGAAGTTAAGGTCCTTTTTATACCCTCCACCATAGTATGGAGGGTATATTAATTTTGTCATTCCGTTTGTAACTCATCGAAATATTCATTTCCGACCCTATAAAGTATATATATTCTTGATCAGGGTAAAATTCTAAGACGATCTAGCCATGTCCGTCCGTCTGTCCGTCCGTCCGTCTGTTGTAATCACGCTATCTTCCGAAGGAATTGAGATAGGGTGCTGAAATTTTGCATAGGGTTGTCTTTTGTCTGCAGGCAGGTCAAGTTCGAAGATGGGATATATCGGTCCACGTTTAGGCATAGCTCCCATATAAGGGTACCCCCCAATTTTCGGTATTTTGGGGTTCTTGACCGTGTTTTTCAACCGAATTCGCTGAAATTTGGTACGTTGGGTTCTTATTGTGTACTAAATGTCTCCACAAAAAAATATGAGTACAGGTCCACTTTTTCTAGTAGCCCCCATATAACGGCACCTTGCAATTTTCAGTATTTTGGGGGTTTTGATCGCATTTTTACATCGAATTGGCTGTTATTTAATATTTTGAGTTCTTAATAGGTACCAAATTTCTCCACAAAAAATTATGAATAAAGGTCTATTTTTTCGGGTAGCCCCCATATAAGGGTACCCCCCAATTTTCGGTATTTTGGGGTTCTTGACCGTGTTTTTCAACCGAATTCGCTGAAATTTGGTACGTTGGGTTCTTATTGTGTACTAAATGTCTCCACAAAAAAATATGAGTACAGGTCCACTTTTTCTGGTAGCCCCCATATAACGGCACCTTGCAATTTTCAGTATTTTGGGGGTTTTGATCGCATTTTTACATCGAATTGGCTGTAATTTAATATTTTGAGTTCTTAATAGGTACCAAATTTCTCCACAAAAAATTATGAATAAAGGTCCATTTTTTCGGGTAGCCCCCATATAAGGGTACCCCCAATTTTCGGTGTTTTGGGGTTATTGTAGTCGTATATGGTAGCAAATCTCCCTACTCAAAATTATTTATATTCGTCCCCTTTTTGGGGTAGTCCCCATATAACCCCCTTTTTTATATTAAAATAGTTATCTAAATTGTTCCGCGTTTTGGGTTTGGTTCTAAGAGTCTGTCGTAATCATTTAACCTGCGGAGGATATCGAGATAAAGTTAGAACGTAAGGTTCGATAATGAACTATACATGAACTAAAACCCGCATTTAGGCCTAGCACCTGTGTGGGAGGTATCAGAGGGAGTGGACCGATACTCCACATCTTCGAACCTGAACTAAGTTTGGAAGAATAATAATATAGGCACAGGTTGGATGAAATCAAAATTTTCTAAAACATGGTTCATATTATGGTTTACATAATCGCGTTGTAGAAATGTCGGTATAGGTCCACTTTTTGGTATTTCCCTACATTTTCATTTCAACTACCTTTTAGTATATCTATGGTGGAGGGTATCCAAAGTTCGGCCCGGCCGAACTTAATGCTTTTTCACTTGTTACATTTTATACCGTCCACCAAAATTGGATTATGCATTAAATTAGTCTTAACCGTCTTAACTGAATGTTAGGGTCCAATTCGAATCCTATTCGGCTCTTCGTTTTTTGTCATAGCTCCCATATAAATGCTTGATTTTAGGTTTTTTTTTTAATTTTTAATTTTGAAAAGTTTACTGAAAGACTTTTTTAAAACATAGCATATAAATTGATTTTAAGTTTATTGCCCCCTCAGCATAGATTGGTAGTGCAAAATACTGTCCACATTATTTTTATAATGTGGGCACAAAAGTTTCTCGTCGGATTTAAATTAAAAAGTTAATTTGAAAATCCGAAAAAACCTCAACGTAATAGCTTAACATGGGGTTTTATGGCATAGTTATGAAATTTTCCATTATTTACTTTTAACATGTGTTCCTTATTTATAAGATCAATTAATACAAAGCAGGTAAATATAATTGAATGTGACCTACAAGTGGATTTTAAAGGTATGCAAATCCTTTTTTTAATAACTCCCTCCTGCATGCACAATATTTGCATACGTGTGACCATACTAAACAAAAAATGTCATAATATCCTAAAAGACCAACATACATAAATTAATTAAATTTATATTTGTCGCAAAATAAAATTAACTTAATTCTGTTTTTTGTTTAATGGACACCCATTTTAAACGTGCGTGTGTGGAATTGCAGGATACTATTTGAGCAAACTAATTACATGCGAGTTCTTGTCACTACGATGACTACACATTTGTTGGACAACAAACATCACTGTGGGTTGTTTGATGGCTTAAGTTGATCTCGGATTTACAATCAGTGTCTGCGGTGGATCAGAAAAACCACAAAACGTTTTTCCCGGACACGCGTACATACATTTATATGAACTATTGATTGAGTAGGCACTTGCCGTATTTTTAAACTGTTACTCTTGTTTTCAGATTATGCAAACCAAAATGTTCCTATGTGGAACTCCCATTTGAATTTGTGCCTGGAAACCCCGTTATAAGCTAAAACATATGTGAATTATTTATTTGAGAATGAAAAAACAAAATATCGATGGAATCTAAATGGATATTCCAAGTGATGTTCATAGATTTTGTAGGTTGTGGCTAACACTTGTCTATAAGGATATTTTCGACAACACGTGTTGCAGTCTGAGAAATTCCATGCATAATATTTAACATATGTTGGAGATGTATGAAATTTTCCTTAGTTTAACTATTTTTTGTAAAGGTAGGGAGAATTTGAATATTTTGAGAATTTTCTGCATCCCAGCCAGTAGCTTGTCTTGTTATATGAATGATTGAAAAAATAGTAATCTGCAGTGGAATTATGTAGTTAGGTAACCAGAAAACTTCGATAATTAGTACAATTCGTATATATATAAAACTGAACCGATTTTAATTAAAAAATGTGCATTTTATGACGTAAATGGGCACTCCAGGAAAATATGATCCGCAAAAGCTGCCAATGTAAAAAAAGAAGAGCTGTTGGTGCATAATCTAACATAAATTCTAATGATAGAAGGGGCGGATATGCTAAAATATGTTTAGGGTCTATATGTTTTATTTGCAGAAAATTAAATTTCAACGGTAATTGTAGGGTATTATGTAATTGTGCATATCTTTGTAACAGGCAAAAGGAATCGAGGTAGACCCATGGTTCCTTTGCGTAGACACACTTTCTGAGTCGATTTATGCATGTTCGTCCGTTCGTCTGTCTGTCCGCCAGTCTGTCCGTCCATGTATTTTTGTGAACAAAGTACATGTCACTTATTTGGCCCAAGGACGAACCCTATTGAAAATCGATTCAGATTTAGATATAGATTATATAGTTTCGTCCGATTTTAGGTAAATGGTGCACCAAACTCCCAATATTTGTCCGGTTGAAACAACATTTTGCACAAAGTACTGAATTAGGTCTAGATTGATACATGCCAAATTTAGATATAGCTCCCACATATAGTTTCCTCCGATTTTATGTAAACAGAGCACCATACTGCCAATATTTGTCCTATTTAGACAACATTTTGCACAGAGTATTGAATTAGGCCCAGATTAATGTATGCGAAGTTTTGTTGAAATTTGTTCAGATTGAGATACAGCTGTCTCAAATAGTTTCCTCCGATTTTATGTAAATGGTGCACCATACCATCGATTTTTGTCCGACTGAGACACAGAGTACTGAATTAGGTCTAGATTGATGTATGTCAAGTTTTGTAATGAATTTTGTCTCGAGATAAATTTTGGGTAGCGCACTGTGTTGCAGCATAGCAAATGGTGGATGCCACGCTTGCTCAAATACGTTGATAGGAGAAGACTTTATGTATTTAAAATCTGGGAACTTTGAGCTATACACCAGTAAACGACCGTCTGCGACCGTTCACAATATATAAAGTCTTTGAAAGTTGCATGAAAAATTTAAAGAAATAACTTAATTTGACTTTTAATAACACATCATCCTTAATATACAACTAGATGATATCAGTCTCATTCCGTTTCCAACACCTCGAAAAATTCACCGGAGTCCCCAAAAGTCTTAATCGGAATAGTGATAGTTAAAAAGTCGATTTTTTAACTTTTCGATTTTTGTCACTGACCAAAAAGGCAATTTTTAGACTTTTCGATTTTTACCTTTGATTAGAAAGTTTAAAATCGATTTTCAACTTTAACCGACTAATGCAAAATCGACTAAAAATTTAATAGGATACCCTACACAACTATGTTATCAGGAAATTATAGCTTTGTGCAGCTCCAAGAGTTGGTAACGCCGCGAAATATTGGTCCTAGACTCACCTTTAAGTATACCGATCGTTGTATCTCGTCTAGCAGAGTCTATCTAGACATGTATGTCCGTCCGTCTACACGAAATTGTGCATGTATGATGGGTTCTGGCCAATGCAAAATCGACTAAAACTATGTTATCAGGAAATTATAGCTTTGTGCAGCTCCAAGAGTTGGTAACGCCGCGAAATATTGGTCCTAGACTCACCTTTAAGTATACCGATCGTTGTATCTCGTCTAGCAGAGTCTATCTAGACATGTATGTCCGTCCGTCTACACGAAATTGTGCATGTATGATGGGTTCTGGCCAATGCAAAATCGACTAAAACTATGTTATCAGGCAATTATAGCTTTGTGCAGCTCCAAGAGTTTGTAATGCCGCGAAATATTGGTCCTAGACTCACCTTTAAGTATACCGATCGTCGTATCTCGTCTAGCAGAGTCTATCTAGACATTTATGTCCATCCGTCTACACTAAATTGTGCATGTATGATGGGTTCTGGCCAAAGAAGTCCCCTATTTGTTTTGGTAATGCTCCGTAAATAATTAGAGGATGAAGTGGACAAAAAACTTTATTTTTGTGTGTTTTTCTGGTCGCTCTAGAGGCCACAGTTATGACCCGAACGTCACGAAATTTTACACCAGGAAGGGAATCCTGCCAAGGAATAAGCATGACTCTTTTGATGAAAATCCGCCAATATTTAGCGGGGCAAATTGATTCAGACAGACTTTTGTGTGAAAAATTACAATATTTGTATTTTGGGGCGTATACATTTACTCCTGAAGGACATAGACCCGAGAATAGTATATCCAAGAGGAGTTGTTGACCTTTAAATTGGTACAAGTTATATTGTCGTATGTACTCGGACATGATGCAATAATAAGATGATGTATCACAATAAAAACGTTTGTTTTTGTCCTGATCATTTGTCAAATTTTTCCTTACAATATTTCACATGGTTGGCAACATTGTTCATCGAATTCAAGTAAAAATTATCCACTTTGACAGTTAATCGAGACATCAGTTGCGCCAAATGGACTACCTATTTATTGTGCCATGTACTCCGATGTGGGTGTTATACGTAAAAATGTAAAGGTGTACATGTGTTATGATATTGTTTAGTATTACTATTACTCCACTAGATGGGGGAAATATCGCGCTGATCGCATTAAAATTTTACATGAAGTTTCGGATATGGTCAAGAACGACGCCTATAGTTTTCGGTTATGTTGATATTATATTTAGGGAGTGCAATGAACCGAAAACTTTCTTTTTGTCAGATTTTAAGTAGCTCTAGCGGCTATTATTATATGAAGAACATCACATATTTTACACAGTGAAGGGTAACTGACCAAACACCTAGAACGGCTGTTTAGATGATTATCAGTCAATATCAGTCAGTATTTCGAGGGTCAAATCAACCAAAACCTAAAGCGAGAAAATTTTTATTTTATGGCGTCAATATTCACCTCGCAAAACATGATTTGGAAAATATACCAGGGTTAGAAGTAGTGCTTTTGATCTATTATCGGTAAAGAAGGTGCAAATATTGCGATGTATTGTCCAGTCTAAGAATAGAAAACCTTTGAAAGTTAGCTTTCCCTGGTAGTTATGTAGGGTATAATATGATCGGCTCCGTTTGCCTATACTGCTCCGGTTACTGGTTTTATATGAATTACTGTCAACAGATAAAATAACGTTCTAGAATGTGTAATTTTTGGGCAATTTGGGCAATTTTATGAAGAAAATCGAAAGTCGATAATGAAAAGCCGACTTTACTTATTATATGTAGATCGGTTGTAAAATGTTCTAACATCCCTTTGGGAATATTGGGAACAGTGTTGCCAATTTAGCACTTTTAGTGCTAGATTTAGCACTTTTTGAACTCGTTTAGCACCAAAAAAATTGATATAGCACCTAGCACTTTTTTTAGCATTTTTTAATTTCTTAGGAATTTTTTTTACAAAATTTTGGTTTTAATCCAAAAAATCCCGTTTTTCGATTTCATATTGACGCATTGAATTTTCGCGATGAATTTGATTTTCCAATGCTATCCAGCATGTGCCGTGCATTCCAAATTTCTTAAAAAATGGTCGGGAACTTCATTTGGTGACTATGACATTGTTTGTTGGTAGATTGTTTATTTGGGAAAATTAAAAACCAAATTAAGTTGTACATTTTCTGAGAGCAATGTAAAAATAATGAACTAAATTATGTTGGAACTTTCTGAAAACAAGTTCGGGAATCCCTACTGCCAAGTTATAACCACTTTAGATTACCGAAAAGGCAAGAGTACCCCTTTATATTGGGAATGTGCCAGAATAAGGACCAAAATAGAAAAATTCCGGCAAACA
Organism: Musca vetustissima; assembly: GCF_032173495.1. Lineage (NCBI taxonomy): Eukaryota > Metazoa > Arthropoda > Insecta > Diptera > Muscidae > Musca > Musca vetustissima. The sequence goes on from NW_026875165.1 coordinate 15,662, forward strand.
TATTTTTTTTATATTAATGTCGCTGTTGGGAATGAGATTATAAACCCTTAAAAGTACGCAAATGGGACGAAAATTGATAATTGTATTCATATTTGTACGCAATGTGAAATTACAGCTATTTACCTTAACCAAATTTGGACATTATTAGTATTTATATTTTAGTAGGAAGATTTCTAACCCCATCAAAACAAAAAATAGAAAAAATTTAATCTATTCGGTTGCATGTCCGACGTCCCCAAAATGTCGAATAATGGGGAGGGTACCGCTCTCTGGGGGCTACCCCTAAATTTGGACCCATATTAATAATTTTTGATAAGGAGATTTTTTACTAAACAAAATTTAAACAATCAAATTAAAACCAATGCAATTGATGAGGGCTACCCTTAAAGGTGGACCAATATTGATAAGTTCTAGTAAAAAGACTATATATGAGCAATGTTGCCAATTTTTTAACATAGCTGAAGCCGAGGATCACCCCTTTATAACTCGGGAATTACTAAAGTATATGAAAAAAGTGAATAGTTTTGCTATAATTGATCTGTCACGATATTGACCTCCAAACTTTATTTGTGTGGAAGCTGTGTCTACTTTAATGTAAAAAAATGTGAAAAAACAGGTTGAGGCAAACCAGTTTTATTTATGTTTTCTATCGATTTGTGATTAAGCTACTCATTTCACGGTCTAGCAGCCAACAAAATGGGGACTACGTCTCTTATGTATCATTTTTAAGATTTTAACTGCATCTAACTTTAAATGATGCAGACATTTTGAAGCTCGATTTTGGCGGTTTTTTTAATTTTACTTCCAGCTTTAATACGCAAACAGGAATTTCTAAAAATCGATTATAAGATTATTGTAGTCGCGAATCTGAGTATTTTGATATATATTTTGTGTATGTAGTTTGCACAGCTTCAGAGTAATGCTCATCCGAAGGTGAACATTTTGAGCGATCAAATTTCTAAAAACCCCATTTTACGGGCCAAATGTTTAGATCTGTCAACTGAATGATATGGGTATCCGCGATCAGTAAGATTTTATACGTTTCGGATGATATAAAATCTTCTTCGTGAAAATCCATCTACTAAAACGGCGGGAACTGGCCTTCCAAAAACACGAAATTTGGCAAAAATAGTTTTTGAAAATATCGCGGATTTAATTTCATTTTCTGTGGATCATTTCCGCTTCAATAAATGATCTGATACAGAACTTTAAAAACTTTAGCCGAGAGATGTACCCAATGTATCTCAAAAATAGTGTGAGCTGGGTCGTCCATGGTTCTTAATGGACCGCATTGAAATCGGTATAGATCGATATATTTTTTAGCGTACACACCAAAATCGGATGCACGTTAATGGCATATGGAGTTTTCGGAAATTAATTTCCCTCAATATCTTGAGGTCGCTGTAATTTACAAACCGCTACACAGACTTGTGTGATTTTGATATCATTTGAGTCATGGTGGTATTTAGATTATGTAGATATTTTTAAATTAATTTTTAGGATGATACGTGTGATTAATATAATGAAAATATTAACGTAATCTCCTATATTTTTATTATTTTTCTCATATTTCGCGAAGACGTGCAACTTTTTCGCGATGATTATTATATATTCATATTCTTATTTTCCGAAGGAAGATATATATCAACGTTTTTGATCAATATAATAAACCGCGTAATTTTAAGATTTTGTTCTTATGCCCAAAATTAAAACCTCGATAACTTTTGCGAGCATCAACCAAAAATTTGATCGCGAACGGATTCGGAATTTTTCTCTATATGTGTACCAAAAATCATTGATGTACCACGAAATCAAAAAAGCCGATTTTTTGAAAATGGAATATTAAAAAATTGGCAATATTGCCCGTATCCAAGTAGAACACAATATACAAATATACAGCAATTTAGGTTGAAAAATGTGCCTAAAAGCTTAAAATATCAAATATTCCAAAGCTCTGTCTTAAATATTGCGACCTCAATCGACCGTTAAGAATAAATGGGGTTTCTGATTAATATTTCATAAATAAATATAAATAATTTTGTTCTAGAAATGTTTAGCACTTTTTTCTGGCACTTTTTTAAATTTTTTAGCACTTTCTAGCATTTTTTTCAACAAAATCTAGCATTTTTCCTCAACAAAGTTTTGGCAACACTGATTGGGAATGATATATCAATTTAGTCAATTCGGTTGGAAAATATGTCAAGGACCTTTATCATGTCGGTACTTGCATATCGTTATATATTTAAGCATAAACAGCTTAGGACAGAGAGTCGCTCCGTTATGATGTAGTATATTTAAATATTATCATATAGTGCATATGAAATGAATAGAGATGGGCAGTGGGTAAATACCCAAAGGGTAAATACCCATTTGTGGGTATTTATTTGGGTATTTACTATATTGAATCGGTAATACAACATCTTGCACCCTATTTCCGGGTTTCTGTTACAAATCGATTAAGAATGAATAGTTTTACGATACTTTAAAGACGTGGGTAAAAACTTGGGTAAATACCCGAGTTTTTACCCAAAAATTGGCTATAAACTCATTAACTGCCGAACTACTTGACATAGGCGGCCAAAATTTTGCACACATGTTTCTAATGTCAAATCAAATATAGAAATCCAACATGGGGTCCCTGGGTCCAAGTTTTGATATAGCCCCCATATAACCGTATCTCCCGATTTAAGGTATTATTAGCCTATTAAACACATTTTAAGGCCAAATTGGCTGTAATTTTGCACAGAGTGTTCTTTTTGAGTACAAAATGTCCATGCAAAATTTTATGTATGTAGGTCCACGTTTACTGGTAGCCCCCATACAAAGGTACCCCTATTTTGAGTATTTACCCAAAAATTGGGTATAAACTCACTAACTGCCGAACCACTTGACATAAGCGGCCAAAATTTTGCACACATGTTTCTAATGACAAAGCAAATATAGAAATCTAACATGGGGTCCCTGGGTCCAAGTTTTGATATAGTCCCCATATAACCGTATCTCCCGATTTAAGGTATTTTTTGCCTATTAGACACATTTTACCACCAAATTGGCTGTAATTTGGCACAGAGTGTTCTTTTTGGGTACCAAATGTCCATGCAAAATTTTATGTATGTAGGTCCACGTTTACTGGTAGCCCCCACACAAAGGTACCCCTATTTTGAGTATTTACCCAAAAATTGGGTATAAACTCACTAACTCGGGTATTTACCCAAGTATTTACCCACGTCTTTAAAGTATCGTAAAACTATCTATTCTAAATCGATTTGATAACAGAAACACGGAAATAGGGTGTAAGATGTTGTATTACCGAGTCGATATAGTAAATACCCAAATAAATACCCGCAAATGGGTATTTACCCGGTATTTACACACCCCTTGGGTATTTACCCGGTAAATACCATCTCTAGAAATGAAATATAGGTAATGATTTAAATAGGTGCATCTTATAATATTGGAGATATTGTCCCCGTTTCACGTTTTTCACATATTATTATTCATATAATAATAAAGGCCGAATTTTGATATTTCAAAAATCCAAGTCGCATTTCCAAATTTTTAAATCATTATGCAAAATTCTATATTATGATTTCCAAAAATACTATTGTTGTTATTGTTGGCATCGACATCGGTACTGCTGGATTGTTTGGTAATTTCGTTGTTATTGTTGCTATCGACACCATCACCAGCATTTTTCTGGGTTTATGAAATGTTTTACCTTTCAAACATGTTTACAGTTCAGCGATTACTTTTACGCCTGCATGTAAGGCTGTCTGTGTTTGTTTGGGGATTTTCATGTGGTTTGCCACATTTTATACGCATTTTTAAATGTTGTTGGTTTGTTGTTGCAACTTTTGAGCTGTTGTTGCTGCTGCTGCTCTTGTTGATATTATTATTAGCATAGTTTAACAACAACATTCAAACCACGAAGCGTAATATCTCGACACTGTGCATTGCATTGTTTTACATCCAGATATGTGCTGCTGCATCCTTTCATATGTCGCACATGTGTGTGTGCGCACGGGAGAATGTGTGAAAATCAGCATCCTTGTTGTCGTTTAATGAACATATGTTTGTTTTGTCCATGTTCATGTCCATTTATCCGTCCGTCCGCCCGTCCGTCGGTCTTATGTCTGCGGAGAACCAAGCCCAAGCGCTTAGCCCGTTGTAGTTCACACATTGCTGTCATATAATTATATTTTGGTTTGCAATAAACGGCGCTTGAAACACGTAACGTATGTCCGAACCATGTTGTTATTCCTGCATACAATTACCGTAATAATGAGGGACAGCCGAAACAATTTTTGTTGTTGCTTTGCCAAAGCCTGTATGATTGCTCATCCTTCAGAATGACAATAACTACACACGTGTATGACAACAATCACAGAGACCTTATATAATTTTACAAAGGATTGCGGTTTAACACAAATTAATGTTTTGGCCACATGCCTTTTGAAATATCAATGCTTAAATTTTTCCAAATATTATTCAAAATTAAGTAACAGATAACCCCCAATAAAGATTCCAATTTAGAAGTTAGGGTATATCAGTCGGAGTTATAATGAAACCAGTAAGGAAAGTAGTAAAGTCGGACTGGGCAGACTATATGATACCCTTCACCACTTTGGGGATATTCTACATATGTATCTTTACAGATGTCTTTTCGAAGAAATATTGACATGAAATTGAATGAACATAAAAATGCGATCTTTATCTAAAAGTTCACTGTTTAAAATGTAATATCAATCAAGCACCCATTGATTATTTGGTTTACAATCTCATGTTGATTGTAAGGTCGAAATTATATAGGGAAGCTATGTTCTATCTAAATCTGAACCGATTTCAAGGAAACTTGTCCGAGATTAATTTATATCAATTTAAGAACGTTTTGAGTAAATGGTGTACTAAAGACCCATAGCTAAGGTCTTTAGTACATCATTTACTTAAAATCGTGCGAAAGTACATATAGGAACTATATGTAAATCTGAACCAATTTCAAGAAAACTTGGCACACGAAAGGTTATAGTAACTTCAGTACTTTGTTCAAAATTGTGTGCGGGTCGACCAATCTTTGGTTCTTTAGTGCACATTAAATCGGACGAAAATATATATTGAAGCTCTATATAAATCTGACCCGGTTTTCTCGAAACTTGGTACATGTAATTCTTGACCTAATTCAGTACTTTATTTACCTTAAACTGGACGAAAATATATATGGGAGCTATATCTAATTCTAAACCGATTTTCAGAAAACTTAGCAAACATCAATCTAGACTTAATTTAGTACGCTGTGCCAAATTTCATAAAAATCGAAAGGTATATAGGCACTTTAGAGTACCATTTCCATAAAATCGGACAAAACTATATATGGGAGCTATATCTAAATCTGAACCGATTTTCACGAAACTTAGCACACATCATTCTGGACCTAATTCAGTACTCTATGCCAAATGTCATGCAAATCGAATGATATATAGGGACTTTGGTGTATCATTTACCTTAAATCGGACGAAGCTATATATGGGAGCTATATCTAAATCTGAACCGATTTTCTCGAAACTAGGCACACATAATTCTGGACCTAATTCAATATTTTGTGCAAAATTTCGTGCAAATCGAATGATATAGAGGGACTTTGGTGCCCTATTTACCTTAAATCAGACGAAAATATATATGGGAGCTATATCTAAATCTGAACCGATTTTTCCCAACTTCAATAGGGTTCGTCCTTGGGCCAAATAAGTGACTTGTGCCAAATTTCATCCAAATCGGATCATAAATGCGACCTGTACTTTGTTTACATATTAACATCTACAGACGGACGGACATGCATAAATCGACTCAGAATGTAATTCTATGCATATTCTCAAAAGGAACCATGTGCCTATCTCGTTTCCTTTTGCCTGTTGCAAACATATGCACAAAGACATAATACCCTGTACCACAGTGTTGTGAAGGGTATAACAAGAAATAAATAATTAAAAAAGAACTAAGTTCGGTCGCGACGAACGTCTTCTTCCAAGACAGATATGTTCATATTTTATAGCAATGACATTTTCAATCCCATCGGGAAATATACAATACTGCAGCGAATCACGATAGATATTATGGCAAATATTTATGATGAAATTAACAAGGCAATATCGTTATATGGGGATAAACAAGAAAAGTGGTCCCAGATATTATTTCCGTATAGTTTTTTCCTGGATACAGGAAATAATGAATTGAAGTTACTTTTGATTGACACATTTCCTAAAATTTCCTAAAAATACCGAAGATTTGGGCAACTCGGCGAACTAATAGGCCTCGGACCAAATTTGTCTAAGACGTTCTACTCAATTAGAATCCAAAAAGGTATTAAAGCCAATAGACGTGACGATACCTGAATATGGAACCATATAACCTATCTTCGATCTTCACAAATGATGTACAGATATGTCTAATTAGTCAAGATTTTGAATACTTTATTGGGTCTAAAATAATGATTTTGAGAGTGAGAACATATTTGGAATTATTTTTTAATTGAAATTGAAATAAATTTCAGTCTACAGCTACGAGAATCGATTTTGGTTGAAATAGGTTTATATTTAGATGTTAATAACGCACGAATGATCGATATGTTCCCAATCCCAAATAGTATTTCCAATAGCATATCCTAATCGCCGATACAGCTTCAGAGATATTGCTCCCAAATATAATTTCGTCCAATTTTAGGTCAAAACAAATGTAAAATTTTAACCCGATCCGAACTATTTAAACACTTCACCATGAGGTACGCCTTCCAAATACCTAATATCGACCTGTATTTTATATAGGACGTTTTTAACCTCTGAGAAATCAAAAAATGGTGAAAGCTTCGGCATACTGGAAACCAGTGTGCTGAGCAGTCGGACGGAACTGACCATATGATACCCTACACAACTACCACCGAACTATAATTCTCTGCCGATCTATATCTTAGTCTGGGCTATATTTCGCGATATTTGCATCCTATTAAAAGTTCCTCTTTCTTACCTGGCATATTTTCAAATACTTTTTTCGGAGTAAACATTTACGTCATACGATTCAAATCGCCTTACCCGTGTAAAATTTGCGATGTTCGACTTACAATAAAGGCCTCTAGAGCGACATACAATAATAAGGCGTTAGGTCCATTCCATACCATAAATATCATCTAATCATAACCGAAATTTGTAGGAGTCGTCCATAGCGATCTGTGCTATATGTTTACCTTCTAGCCTTGTAATGGGAATATTAATAAAATCAAAATACGTAGACACCTGTGTTTATATTAGTATAACTCCCACATCCGCACACTTACAACTATGTAATGGGTATCAATGTAAAGGTCAACCACTCATTTTGGATATACCTCTAACTTCACGGATCTATGTCCTCCAGGAGTAAAAATATTCATAATAGAATGCAAATTTTACAATTCTTCACACAAATGTCTGGGTTCGTTTGACCCACTAAATATTGATCGATCTTCATCAAAACAGGCATGCCACATCCTTTACCCTGTGTAAATTTCGTGATGTTCGGGCCATACTTGTGGCCTCTAAATAAATCAAAAAACAAAACATTGCATAAATATTAACCGATCATTACCAACAATATGGGTCTTTTTTGGCCCCAACCCATCCTACATGCATAGTTTCGTTACAATTGATCCATAACTGTGGCCTGTATCGCGTCTACAAATTATAGTGGACGGTCGGATACACATGTCTAGATCGACTAAGCTATGCGAGACATGGCGATCGTTATACTTAAAGGTGGGACTTGGGCGCCACAATTTTTATTCACTACAACATAGATTACAAACTCCAGGAATTCGGAATGCTAAATCAAATCGTTTGGATAATGTACACGGAATTAGGCGGGACGTTTATAAGGGGCTATGTTAAAATACAGACCTATATTAAAATAGTTCTGGAAAGAAGTTCCTTATTATCAAGAATCTGAAATGACAAGCTTCTTCGGTGTGGAAAGGCGGCTAAGATCGTCATTAAAGTTGAAGTGAGGCATACCATTTATATTTCCATGTGCTACAAACGGATTGTATACTGTCATTTATGTGGTAAAAAAAATTGTCCTTCATAATTACGTGACTGCCACATTTCATAAAAATTAACTGGTATATCACAAATGTATAAGAAACTGTTTCGCCAGTCAGCACTGGCGACAACTGATGCTTGGTCATTTTAAAATCCTATGGGGGTCAATTTACTTTCGAAACAAATTATGAAAAATGTGTCCTTCATAGAAAAGGAAATGGCAAAGGACATAAATATTTTGAAATATGGTGTGTGCTAACGGAAACAGACAGTTAAATCTTAATATTCAAACTGTTTCGATTCCAAAAAAAATATAAATGTCCTTTCCATTAAATTCTTCTCAACTCCATCATTTTCTCAAAGCAGACGTCTTAAAAATATGTTAATAAACGAAGATTCAGAATAGCAAGAACAGTAACAACAACAAAGGCAACATAGGAAAAAAGTGTGCTAAAACAAAGTGTTTTGAAATCGATGGAAAATAAATACATTTATCATTTCTGTTTGTAAGGATGAACAGGGAGGATGGTTAAGACCTCCTGTTGTTACATTTAAACACAAAAATAACCAACATCCTGGCTGGTTCCTTTTTTTCTGTATAAGCGTGTGTCGTTCATGGTGTGATGGTGGTCCGTCCTTTTTTGTTTCTTCGGTCCCTTTTCCAATGGACTTTCAATACCAATCAATATGTGCTGGTGCTAGAAAAGGGCGAACCAAAACAACAACATTATTTATATTTCTCAATTACAATACTCCAATTCTGGAAAATGAGACAACATAAAGAACAATGTTTTGATATCCTTTCTGGGTATGTGTAAATATTGACTATATGACTGTCGAATGGCTATTGTCCTGTTCTGTTTCTCGTCTGTGGAGGGTGTTTAGTGTGATGGCACATGGGTATCATAAGAAGTAAATTTCGATAGATATTTTATTTCTTAGGATATTTCATAAAGAAGGGATTGGGGGTAGTAATGGACAAATGGAGAGACAGACATATGTATGACCATCATCATCGTCATCTTCCTTAGCAACATTGTAATCATCATTTATCATTTGCCATATTGTTGCCAGTATCAATCGACCAGATTGTCATCGTATTGAGCGTATTTTTTTTCGCTTGTTAGTAAGTGTGTGTGAGTGTTATTTATTCTTTGCAAACTGTCCTTAAAATGATTTTTTTTAATTTACGATTTGTCATTGCAACAAAATAGAGTATGAGTGCCGTAGAGGTCAGATTTGTTTTTGATATTTTATATTCATTTAATTTCTTTCATTGATATAATTTACCAAATAGAAACCTCAAATCTATACATATAGTTAAACAATTTATTTTAAATGTGTATACAGAATAGAGATTTTTTGAATGATAATTTAAGTTGTGGTTAATTTGAAGGATGCATTAGTTGGTGTTATCGGATATTAAGGTACGTTTTCAACCTAATTGGGTGCACTATTGGTCCACTTTTTTGGTTAGTCCGGATATAACGGGGAGAATTCGGGTACTTTGTTCAACCAAATTAGCTCTAATTTAAATTTGTGTGTTCTCATTGGGTGGCAAATCTTACTACAAAAATATAGAACGGCTTTAGTGGAATTTTCCCACCGATATGATTATTATTTGGTATGAAGCATTATATGTACATATATACAGAAAATGATCAATATAGTTTAACGTTTAGACATGGCCCCCATATAAAGGTACCTCCAAAATTTGTAGAGTTTGGGCACGTTTTTCACCCGAAATTGTTGTAATTTGGTGTTTTGGCCTCACATTTGGCATGAAATCCCTTTACTAAAAATCATCAATATTGGTCCACATTTTTGGGAAGCCCCCATACAAAGGTACCCCAAATATCTGTATTATCTGTAGATTTTGCACAAGTTTTTCGATCCAACTGGTTCTAATTTGGTACTTTGAGTTCTAATTAGGTCCCAACAAAGATTATTAGTAATAGCCCAATTTTCTTAGTAGCTCTCATATAAAGGTATACTCAAATTTCATTTTTGGGATTTAGGGCGCGTTTTCCAACCGAATAATTTGGTATTTTGGATTCATATTTGGTATTATTCTCCAAATTGTTAATATTCTCCTCCTTTTGGTAAATACGCAAAATGTTGCGTCCGTTATAGAGGAGATGGGTGTTAAATTAAACAAGTGAAAAAGCGTTAATTTCGGCCAGGCCGAACTTTGAATACCCTTCACCATGGATATACTGACAGGTACTAGAAATGGATATATAGGGAACATACCAAAAAGTGGACCTACACCCGACATTTCTAAAAACGGATTATGTAAACCATAATACAAATTTCAGAAATTTTAATTGATAATTATCTTCAGTCTTTTAATGAGGCTAATGAGGGTGTATACACTTTAACACGGGGCTAGGCCTAAATCCGGGCTATAGCTCATATATAGTACATTATATAACCTTCTATCCTCCGCAGGAGAAATGATTACAACAGAGTCTTAGAACCAAACCCAAAACACAGAACAAATTAGATAACTATTTTAATATAAAACAGGGGATTATATGGGGACTACCCCAAAAAGGGGACGAATATAAATAATTTTTGGTAGGGAGATTTGTTACCATATACGAATACAAAATACCAAATTACAGCGAATTCGGTTGAAAAACGCGCTCAAGAACCCCAAAATACCGAATATTGGGTGTACCCTTATATGGGGGCTACCCGAAAAAATGGACCTATATTCATAATTTTTTGTGGAGATATTTGGTACCTATTAAGAACTCAAAGTACTAAATTACAGCCAATTCGGTGGAAATACGACCAAAACCCCCAAAATACTGTAAATTAGGAGGTACCCTTATATGGGGGCTACCAGAAAAAGTGAACCTATATTTATAATTTTTTGTGGAGACATTTAGTACCCAATAAGAACACAATGTACCAAATTTCAGCGAATTCGGTTGAAAAACGAAAGAACCCCAAAATACCAAAAATGTGTGGGTACCCTTATATGGGGGCTACCCGAGAAATACAATATACAAAACTCCACTCAGCTGGATAATAACCGGTGTTCTCAATTCAATTCATCAAATTCCAGAAAACTATACTGTGTAGTAATCTTTGCCTTCTGCGCTACATAAGCGGCTTAATGAAGTCATTGATGGTAAACATTTTCATTAGTTCTTAATTGCCAAACCACATTCCATAAAAGTTTCCATAGATTGTGTGGTATGACCCCTACCATCCATGTGTTCATGTCAAAAAAAAGTGTAACACCTTTAGTTCCTCTCAAACAATAACACCAATACCACCACGAAAAAAACATCCGATGGCCACAATTATATTGGTCACTTCGAAAACGGCAGGATACACATTCAATACAATCAAATTGTTTGACCATTGGAATGAATGCAGCAGACCACCACGCTGTGTGACTCCTTTCTTTTGCGATTTGAAAACATCATTCATTTATTTGAAATTTGGATCACAATATTGTTTTGACTTTGTTTTCATAAATACGTGTAGATACCAAATAAATACAGGGACGGCTGTAAAATGAGCATATGTAGGATGACATCAATGAAGAGTTTTATTTATTGCTATATCTATTGTGGAAAACAAAAACCGAACACACAATTAGGATGCTCTTGAATTTGAAATAATTTCAAATGATATTTTTGAAGGTAAAGCCTAGGGGATAATAAATACATTAGAAGGCCTAGTGGAGAGTATAACTAGAAATTAAACAAACTTTATTAAAGGTTGAAATTGAAGGAGAATTCAAGGAAAACAATAGCCCTAATTAGTAATTTTTGCAAGCTTAGTTCGCATTTCCAAACCGAATTGTAACTATAGGACCGCAAAAAAATTATGGGGTCGATTTAGACTATTTAGAACGATTAATCCATTCCAAACGAAGAACAAATGTTATTCTCTTTTATATATTTAAGTATACATTTGTGTGTTAAATAAATAGTATCAGTAATAAATTGACTCTCGTACATTGACATTCAGCTCGTATATATGGTCTTGTATGTTTCGAACATTTTAATTAGTTACTGCTTCAATATTTGTACAGCTCTGTTTACTAATAAATAGTTCAATAACTGTAAGTACGTTTATAGTCTTGAATGGCCTATCAAATTTACGTTTAATTCAGGTATTTACAATTTTATACTTTCCTCGATACAAAAAAGAAACCAGTAAGGAAAGTAGTAAAGCCGGACTCGGCCGACTATATGATACCCTTCACCAATTTGGATATATAGTACATATGTATCCTTACAATTGTATATCAATGTTCCCTCGAAGGAACATACTCATGTCTTTCTGCAAACTAATTTAAATTCAATTTCATACAATGGGACAAACTCATGGAAAAAGATTTTTGATACACGCTATTCGGTACGCCGCACTGTTAAAAATTTAATTACAATCAGCCACCCGTTCGAAATACATATGGCTGCATCTGCACCAATTACAACAAAACCCAATAACATCATTCAAGTCTCAATTTGATACGTTGTGCAAAATTTCGTGTTAATCGGACAAAAACTAGGACATTGGTCCACCATTTATGTAAAATCGGACGAAAATATATATGGGAGCTATATCTAAATCTGAACCGATTTTCACGAAACCTAGCACACATCATATCGATGTTCACGAAACCTAGCACACATCATTCTAGACTCAATTCAGTACCCTATGCCAAATTTCGTGCCAATCGAATTTTCATGAAACATAACACACATCATTCTACTTTTAGTTCAGTACGCTGTGCAACATTTTGTGCAACTCGAAAGATATTTAGGGACTTTGGTGCAACCATTTGTCTTAAATCGGACGAAAATATATATGGGGGCTATATCCAAATCTGAACCGATTTTCACGAAACTTAGCACTCATCATTCTAGACTTAATTCAGTACACTGTGCCAATTTTCCTGCAACTCTAAAGATATTTAGGGACTTTGGTGCACCATTTACCTTAAATCGGAGGAAAATATTTATGGGAGCTACATCTAAATCTAAAGCGATTTTCACGAAACTTAGCAAACATCATTTTACTTTTTGTTCAGTACGCTGTGCAAAATTGTGGGCAAAACGAAAGATATTTAGGGACTTTGGTGCACCATTTGTCTTAAATCGGACGAAAATATGTATGGGAGCTATATCTAAATCTGAACCGATTTTTCCCAATTTCAAATGGGCTCGTCCTTGGGCCAAATAAGTGACCTATGCCAAATTTCATCCAAATCGGATCATAAATGCGACCTGTACTTTGTTCACAAAAATACTTGGACGGACGGACAGACGGACATGCGTAAATCGACTAGTAAAGTGATTCTATGCATATTCTCAAAAGGAACCATGGCTCTATCTATATTCCTTTTTCCTGTTACAGACAGATGCACACAGAGTGGTGAAGGGTATAAAAAAGGAAGCAAAAGTAAAAACTAACACCATCACCTACCATGAAGCTAAAATTGTTGACAGTTCTGCTTTGATAACACAAAACAAGCGTCATACCATGTTTTCACATTCTTTTTTTCATAAAAAGAAAGCACAACTTCGAAAACAACAACATTCTGTTTTGTTTTTCTAAACAACCTAAAATAGTTGTATAACTCTATTAATTTTTGGCATACAAAAATGGACAATGTATTTTTAATAGCCGACAATAGTTATTTGAGACTATGTACAGTGGTACGAACATACAAGTTCGACTGGGCCCTCCACCATGAGGTGGTTTCAGATGACTAAAGACATATGTTTGTCTATTACCATGAACATATCAAAAATTACGCGCGAATTTTGAAAAAGATGTATGCAATCCTCAAAATACCGATACCCCCAAAACGGGGAACGATATTGATAACGGTTGGTGGTAAGATTTGACAACCAATACGAATCCAAAATATATTCTTAAAGTCAATACGATTGAAAAACGTGCCAACATTCCCAAAATTCCAAATATTGCGGGGTACCGTTATAGCCCCATATAACGGTACCCCGCGATATTTGGTGCGATTTTAATAATTTTTAGAACAAGGTTATATATCGAAATTACAGCCAGTTTGATACCAAATTAGGTGTAATTCACAGGCAGACGGTCATGGTTATTTAGACATAAAATTTTTTTCTGATCAATAATCTATATATTTCATGGGTCTTCGACGATAATTTCGAGGTGTTGCAAACGAAATGACACATTTAGTATGGTGTTGTATGATGGTTTTGTAAAAATACAAATATACATCTTATATATAAAATAGAAAAAAATGTTTGTTTGTATGTTACCGATATACGCCAAAACCGCTGAACAGCTCTTAATGAGATTTACACTGTATGTCTGGGCATGCCCTGAAAGTAACATAGGCTATATAAACTTTTAAAATTCCGCGTGGATGCGGAGTTATAGCATCAATATACCTCTAATTTTCTGAACATGTAATATGCATTTATCTCAAGAACGGTTACAGATAACGCATTCAAAATTTATCTGTATATCGTAAGTGTGAATACACATTATTCATAAAAATATGAGCGAGATACGATCGGTGGAAATTCAATCTCCGTTACGCTTAAATAATCTACATGTTGGAAATACAAAATGTTTTGTTTCTAGACTCAAAAGCCGTTGAACAGGTTTTACTGAGATTTTACCTACAATCATGCCATCCGAGGGAAATAATATAAGCTAATAAACTTCCAAAATTTCGCGTGAATGTGGAGTTATCGCATCGAAAGTAATTATACATCTGAACTAATATTCATTTTCTGAGCTTATATCTAAAAAGGGTTACAGATTCCCACTTCAAAATTTGTCTAAGTAACTTGGTAGCAAATACGCATCATCCCTATAAAAATTGGCATGGTACAATAGGGGAAAATGTACTCCTCACTGCATTTAATTAATCTAAATATAATGGAAACTCTTTTGGTTGCTGACACAAAAACCGCTAAATAGATTTTCGCAGTAAGTCATGGCAACCCATGTAAGTAAGATAGGCAAGATAAACTTCGAAAATTATAGCATCAACAGTAATCATACCTCTGAACTAATATTCATGTTCTATGCATATATTTGAATATCTTAAATAAATCGGCTCATACAAATTTGAATGATACGCTGATAATTACATACTAATCTTAAGTCACCAGGAATTAACAATATTGGTCCAAATCGATAATGTTCGACTCATTATTTTGGGTCCTTATGTGTTATTTTCAGTAATGATAAAAACCACCAGTTCAGTAATTCCGCTAACATCTGCTGTTATTCATCTCTCCATTATTTACATATTAGAATAAAATTTGTGTAAAATGAAAAAATTTTGACATTTTAATTTTTCCATTTTGTCAATTTGTGAAAAAAATTTTAATTTGAATTTTTTAATTTTAAAAATTCAACCACCATTGAAGAAAAATAACTGAATAACTCAAATGCCATAAATCCTATCTTCGGACTTGATCCTGGTTTCTTAAGAATACCAATACTATATCTAGGTTCGGTAAAAATATTATGGTGTGATAATGCATTATTGTGAATTTTTCTTGGAAATGAAACAATTAAAAATTCACAACTCAAACTTACCAATGATCATACGTCGGGTATCTAAGCGATATTAATCGGAGTGAGAAAGGCATCCCAATCATATCATGAGGAAATAGTTGAGAATACAGACATAAAAATTGCTGCAATGTAAATGAAGGGTTGTAGTGGTCTTGGAACAAATAATGAAAAACATGTAAATAATGGAGAAAATATATTTGTGTATGGTACTATTACAACTGATTAGAAAAGTCAAGCTAACTTTGTTTTTAATACTACCACCGTTATTCAAAGATTATTTAAAAATGTATTTGTAATCTATTGAATATCATCAAATATACTAATACATAGACCGGCTGCTACGAAATTATTACTAATATTACACTACGAAATACCTACAAATAGTTATCGACGTTAACTATCCAATTTTAATAACCTTAGTATTAGCAGCGAAGCGCCTAATAATGGCTGTATGGATTTTGATGATTCGTACCAATGCGGAATTATGTTGCCAATATAGGATGATATGGAACCAAATTCGTGAAAATATGTCAAAAATTTCCAAACATTTTTTCTTATGATGGGTAGTAGCATTTCCATTTATTTTATTTCGAACTTTTATGTCGAGATGACGTCACACTTGTTTTTTCAGACATTTCATAGCGTGAATCATTTTTATACCTTACACAACTATGTTGTCAGGGTATTATATCTTTGTGCTTAGTTTTGCTAAGTAGCACATCAATATTTGAAGCACCGATTTGAAGGACGAAAACATATATGGGATCTATACTCGGCCCCGTCCAACTTTTTATCTTTCCTTACTGGTTTTCTATGTGTTATAACTTACATAATAATACTCTGTACCACAATAAGGAACAGGAAATCATTCCATTTTAAGTAGCAAACATGTTGGCAGAATTAAAACTATAATTAAATTACTATATTTTTCATTTTATTTGGTGGAATTATAAAACTATAAAATATAATTTCATAGCTTTTATCACACTGTATAGCATCGTTGTTATATGCACAAACATTTTGCTACACTTCATGGCTTCTGCCGATGTAGCAAAGTGTTAAGATGTACATTTTGCAACAACCTAACAACAGTACACAAAGAACAAAAGCCCAACACAGGCGAAGAGAAGTGAACATTAAAAAGTGTAAAATAAAATTTATGTGTTCTCAACAACACGTGTTGAAAATGGCCAAGAACAAAATATCAACAATCATTATTGATATTGAACTTTATTCCATCCACCCCCCCCCAGTTAGATGGTCTATTTTGCAAACAGGATACATAAAAATGAATGAAGAAAAAACAAAAATGCCAATAACACTGGCGGCTATAAAATCTTAAAATATAATAAAAATTAGAAAAAAGGGATACATTGCAGGTTATAACTGTAAAAATTCAATTTAAAAGAAAACATAAAAAATACAGTTATAAATTGGTATTTTAACACACATAAGGAAGTACTAAAACAAGTTCGTGGGTGAAAGTATCCGTCCAAAATTGTCTTATGAATATTAATGCATTGGTGAAAATTTCTCAAGAATTCTCAAGGAAAATGCATAAACAAATCCTTGCATACTTCTTGTAGGAGTACAATTACATTGATGGCAATCGTAAGATGTCACTAGGGTCCTGTTGTGCCCAAAACTCATTACTTGCCTTACAATTGTTTTTGGTCATGACGCCGTAGTGGTACCGTTGTTTTTGTCCTCAATTGTGTTTCCTTCTCATCACTCACTCACTTCTGTGTCCATGTCTACGCATAATATTTTGACAATTCAATCTCTTCCTTCATCATACTTGGTTTCTTGCAACAAGAACAACAACAACACACTACACCACGTACACATCACACCTGACTGGCTCTTCTAATTCTCAACACCTTTATCAGCAGCAGCACCACAACTATTTTATTATACAGGTCATTTTCGTGTTTTGACTTGTTTAGTGGGATTACTCGTATTTACTTCCGGAAATCAGGAAATGCTTTGTTGGAATGTATGTGGTGGTGGCCATGTGATTATGCTGCTGGTTTTCCCAAAACACTATCCCAGTGTCTATAATCTGACATTTACAACGTCTGTGATTGACGATCTTTGTGCCGTTGTAACGTGGGTGGCACATTCGTAGGCTCCTTGGAGACTCTATCTATCGAATTGTGTGAGATCTCTATTTGTAATCCTTAATTTCCGCATTTGTTTTTGTTGGGTGTATAAATAAATTCTATTTTTTGTTTTTGGTAATTTCCTTGAGTATTGTGTCCAATGTAATGATGTGAACTGCACTTTAAACAAAAAAAGCCATAATATGTTATTGCATTGTTGGTGAATAACAATGATAAGTCGTATTTGTTGTGAAGCAAAATAAATTTGTAATATTTAAAGTCAACACAAAGTTATTTGTTTTCATAAGAAATCACATAATTTAATGTACATGTATACTTTACAATTCAGTTATGTAGTGACATTTTTAAACCCAAGGAATTAACATCGTCCATACCAGAATATTTGTGTGAGAGTACAATATCGTATTAGGTAGCATTTTCGGCTGCTCACAAATGTTGTAAATTTTTGACAACAATTATTTTGTAGTCATAGGAGAACTATAGTTTTAGAATTATAACCAGTAAGGAAAAGGCCAACTTGGAAAAAGCCGAATATATAATAGCCTATACCAAATGTGGGTATATGAATGATGTGGTCTTCGGAAAAAATATATATGGAAACAATAACGATATTTCAATAATGTCAATCAGGCAGACGTAGCGTCTTTAGTGTATACTTTAAATGAAATCAAAAGATGGAGGGGTCAGCACTTCAAATGGCGAAAATTAAAAGCATCGTTAAGATCGATCCTAAAACCGATCTACAATTTTATATAAGGACTATGTCATGGCATGGAAAATATTCTGTATAAAAATTATTTACACACCATGTTTCCTGAAAATCAAATCACTTTGTAATGGTATAGCGGTTTCGGTACCAACAAAATGTATAAAAAGGACTGGACCTCTATATTTGGACAATACCCAAAGATGGACCGATATCTCTAATTTTTGTGTGTAAGAAAATGTTTCTACCTAATGAAAATCCAACTAAAACAAGTTAAAACGATTTTAAGTTCAGCCCAGTCGAAATTTTTATAACCTTCATCATGAGGACGGCATTCAAAATATGTAAAGTTAATGGAGGCTCCTAGGAGAAAACTCATGTTATGATAGGACCTTGAATATAACGAAAAATACGTAAGAAAAAGATGATTAGCTAATATGGGCTATACCAAAACGGGGATCAATAATAATTTTTAATACAAGGATGTCCTATACAATGAGAACTCAATTAGATTGGAAAACATTTCCCAAATCCCCAAAATATCGATTTTTTTGGGGAGTAATAATAATTAATTGTACGGACATGTGATATACAATGATAACCCCAAAAAAAAAAACTAAATAAATACCAAAAATAAATAAAAACAAGTGAAAAAGCGTTAAGTTCGGCCGGGCCGAACTTTGGATACCCTCCACCATAGATATAATGACAGGTACTTGAAATTAAAATATAGGGAACATACCAAAAAAATGGACCTATACCGACATTTCTACAATCCGATTATGTAAAAAATAATTTTTAATAGAAAATGATACCCTCAGCCTTATGGCTAATTAGTGTGTATACCCTTTGACACGGTGAAAATGTGCCTCATCGAAATATTGGTTCTAGATCCCATGTTTCTTGGGACCAAATCCGTTTCAGAAAAATTTGATTTCATCCCATCTTATTATGTCTTCCAAACTTAGTTCAAGTGCGAATTTGGGGAATATTGGTCCATGCCTTCTGATACCTCCCACATAGGGGCTACGGCTAAGCCTAAATGCGGGCTATAGTTCACATAT
The DNA here is from genome assembly GCF_032173495.1 of Musca vetustissima. Taxonomy (NCBI): domain Eukaryota; kingdom Metazoa; phylum Arthropoda; class Insecta; order Diptera; family Muscidae; genus Musca; species Musca vetustissima. Next base: position 35,172 of record NW_026875165.1, read on the forward strand.
AGTTCATTATCGAACCGTACGTTCTAGTTTTTTATCTCAATATCCTTCGCAGGTGAAATGATTACAACAGAGTGTTAGAACCAAAGCCAAAACGCGGAAAAATCAGATAATTATATTAATATAAAAAATGGGGTTATATGGGGACTACGCCTAAAAGGGGTTGACTATTAATAATTTTTGGTAGGGAGATTTGTTATCCTATACGGCTACTAAATACCAAAAGTCAGTGATTTTGGTTAAAAAACGCGCTCAAGATCCTCTAAATGCCGAAATTTGGGGGTACCTTTATATGGGGGCTATCAGAAAAATGGACTTATCTTTTTAATTTTTAGTGGAGATATTTGGTACCCAATAAGAACCCAATGTACCAAATTTCAGCGAATTCGGTTGAAAAACGAGCTAAAGAACCCCAAAATACCGAAAATTGGGGGTACCCTTATATGGGGGGCTACCAGAAAAAATGAACCTATATTCATAATTTTTTGCGGAGTGATTTGGAACCTATTTAGAACTAAATGTACTAAATTACAGCCAATTCGGTGGAAAAATACGACCAAAACCCCCAAAATACTGAAAATTAGGAAGTACCGTTATATGGGGGCTACCAGTAAAAGTGGACCTATATTATATTGGACCTATATTATATTGTGGCGACATTTAGTACCCAATAATAACCCAATGTACCAAATTTCTGCGAATTCGGTTGAAAAAACGTGCTCAGGAACTCCAAAATACCGAAAATTAGGAGGTACCCTTATATGGGAGCTATGCCTAAACGTGGACCAATATATCCCATCTTCGAACTTGACCTGCCTGCAGACAAAAGACGACTCTATGCAAAATTTCAGCACCCTATCTAAATTCCTTCGGAAGATAGCGTGATTACAACAGACGGACAGACGGACGGATGGACATGACTAGATCGTCTTAGAAGTTTACCCTGATCAAGAATATATATACTTTATAGGGTCGGAAATGAATATTTCGATGTGTTACAAACGGAATGACAAAATTAATATACCCTCCATACTATGGTGCAGGGTATAAAAATACCAAATATGGCGAGGTACCGTTATATGGGGGCCACCTTGAAACTTCGGTCAAAATCAATATTTTTTAGTACGGAGTTGTGCTTTGCATTGAGAATCGAAAATACCAAATTACAGCCAATTCGACTGAAAAACTTGTCCAAACTTAGGTCCATATCAATAGTTTTTAGTACGGAGGTGTGCTTTGCAATGAGAATCGAAAATACCAAATTACAGCCAATTCAACTGAAATGTTTTTCCAAAATCCCTTAAATACCGAATATTGGGGTTACCGTTAATTTTTGGTGCAGACGTGTGATATATGTTGGTCCAAGACAATGTCCCCATATATGAGTACCGATCGACTTTAAGCATTTTGAATGCTAACCTCCTGCAGATTTGGTGTATACATTTCGAAATTTAACGACAATATTAACTTGTTAATTGTGCAAATGTGGAGATCGTTAAATTATACCCATATAAACATTTAAATTGACAAAATGCAATAAAGACTAAAATGTGCATGTTTTCAGATAATTTTTATGAACTTGCAATTAAAACGAAACACGACAAATTAATTAAAAGACAACCATAAAAGTCGTGTTAATAATATTCGATTGAAAGATAAACTCAACACCCGCTACAGTTCGAATTGAAATGAATTGTGAACCAGACTTCATGCCAAGAACAATACATCTGAAAATTAAAAGCAATCCGATTTCTATGCCATTCACCACACTGTGGTACAGGGTATTATGTCTTTGTGCATATGTTTGTAACATGCAAAAGAAAACGAGATAAACACATGAGAATATGCTTAGAATCACTTTCTAAGTCGATTTATGCATGTTTATCAGTCCGTTTGTGTGTCCATGTTCAATTGTAAACAAAGTAGCATAGATCACTTACTTGGCCCAACGATGAACCCTATAGAAATTGGGAAAAATCGGTTCAGATTTAGATATAGGTCCCATATACATATTCGACCGATTTAAGGTAAATGGTTCACCAAAGTGCCTATATATCTTTCGATTTCCACGAAATTTGGCATAGCGTACTGAATTGAATCTAGAATAATGTGTGTAAATTTTCTTGGAAATCGGTTCAGATTTAGATATAGCTCTCATATACTTTCGACCGATTTATTGTAAATGGTGTGCCAAAGTTCCTATATATCTATCGATTTGGACGAAATTTGGCATAGCGTACTGAATTGTACGGTTCAGATGTAGCTCCTATATATATTTTCGCCCGATTTAATGAAAATGTGTACCAATATATCTTTCGATTTGGACGAAATTTGGCATAGCGTACTGAATTGAGTATATAATGTTGTGTGTTAAGTTTAGTGAAAATCGGTTTAGATTTAGATATAGCTCCCATATATTATCACCCGATTTAATTTTAAATTATGCACGAAATTTGACATAGCGTACTGAATTGAGTCTAGAATGGTGTGTGTAAAGTTTCCTGAAAATTGTCCGAGTTAGGCCGATTGCCACACAATGTTGCACACACTAAAGTTTGTGTAACATAACATGCGACAAGTTTTGTTGAAATTGGTTCATATTAGGATATAGCTTCCATATCTATTTTCACCCGATTTCAGATTAGAATGACGTAATTGTGTGTAGAAGTACTCATGTAGCCCATATATATTTCCGACCGACTTCGTGTTAATTGAGCTCCAAATATTCAACAGGTGACCTATTGATATTTGCTTTAAATCGATTTATATAAATTTGTCTCATTGTAACAAACGAATGACATGTTTATGGATTGATCTAAGTCGGTTCACATTTAGATAAAGGTCACATATTTTAATTTATCCAATTTATCCAAAGTCGATCTAGACATGTGTGTCCGTCCGTCTGTCCATTATAATTTGTAAACACGATGCAGGCCACAGTTATGAATCAATCTTCATGAAATTTTGCATGTAGGATGGTTTCTGGCCAATGAATATCCCTATTGTTTTTGTTGAAGATCGCTTAACATTTAGGAGTTGAAATGTTCCAAAAACTTTTTCTGGGGCCTCCGGAGTCCTCAATTATGGCCCCAACATCGCGAAATTTTATACGGAGAAGGAGATCGGGCCTAAGAATAAGCATGGCTGTTTTGATAAAGATCGGTCAAAATTTAGCGGGTCAAGTGGATCCTGACTTTTGTTTGTTTTATTCTGGGGCGTATATACTTGCTCCTGATGGACATATACCCGAGAAGATAGTATATCCAAGAGGAGTTGTTGATCTTCAAATTGATACCAATTATATGGCTGTATGTACTCTGATGTGGGAGTTATACGTGATTAGGTAATAGTGACTATGTGCATATTACTATTACTCCATTAGACGACAGAAATGTGGCGCTGATCGCTTTGAAATTGTACATGAATTTCCGATTATGGTCAAGGACGACGCCTATAGTTTCCGGTGAAGTTGTGATTTCATTCAGGGGGTACAATGAACCGAAAACTTTAATTTTGTCAGATTTTCTAGTCGCTGTAGAGGCAATTATTATATGCAGAGCATCACACATTTTACTGTCCAAATACTTAGAGCGGCTGTTTAGATGATGATCGGTCATTATTCCGAGGGTCAAATCAACCACAAGGGCGCAAATATCACGAAATATTGCCCAGGCTCAGAGTATAGAACTCACCATAGAACAGTTCGTAACTGGGCTAAATAAATTACTTTTACAAATTTTCATCTTTCAGATCCCACAATCTTAAGATTGGCTTTGAACATATGGTTAGAATCAATCCTGATGATTCCAAAAAAAAGATTTTAAATTTTAGAAAATTTAATTTGAAGTTTTTGTTGCAATTTTGGCATACGTTCGTCCTCATCGCTTTGAATTCGGATTCAACCCGACTTTTTTCGAACGATGACGTTATATTTCTGTTGCTATATGAACATTTGCAAATGTATTTAGCGAAACTCCAATCAAATGCAAATAACAACACAAAATCTTTATTGTTGTTGCTGTCGTTGTTGTTGTTTTTTTTTGTGTTATATGTCGACACGTAAGCGCCTGGAATACCAAACAGCTCTTAATTAGGATACGAGTGATTAATGTCGGATTCGGTTACGATTTCTTAAGAATTAAACATCGGGCACCATGGCCGCCAGTCAGCCAGCCATCAGGCAACCATTCAATCGAACAGATTACGTTTAAAGGTGACAAATCTTGATCTTTTGAACGATTGTCGATGTGTCTGTGACTGTCTGTTCATATGGAGTGTTTCGGCTTCGTTGTTTGCGATTTTTTGTAGTTTCATTTTTCGTTTAGCATTTTGTTTATTTGGCAGCAGCAGCAGCAAAAAAAAAGAGTTGTAAATTCTCTAAAGATGTCGTTGTGTTGTTTTATTGTAAATTTCCATATAAATGTACAGGAAACACCATAGCCATTGATGTTTATCAATATGAACCCACACCACCCATCACGTTTCGTGGTAATACAATAAAATTTAAATGCATTTTATGATACGAAAACATCAAAAGCCCAAATGAAGAACGTTTGGGTCCTCAAGATCGTCTTGAGATAAATGGAATTATTGCTAAAATGTAATTTCAATTTAATTATCTACTGATTTATAACAAGAAAACATGCCAACTGCATTTTTGTATTATTAAAAAGGGTTATGATGCAGGCAAGATTTCAATAATGTGCTACCAAAGAAATGGGTCTGAATAGGTGATGTTTTTGCCAGATATTTTGTACATAACATTGTATAAGGGGCTATGTATTTTAAACTCGTTTTGCGTTTGCAACATCCCGAACTATTCGTCGGTGTCTCCAACGAAATATACGTATTCTTGGTCAGAATAAAATTCGAAGTTGAACTAAGTTTTCTCATATTTAAAATATAGATTTGAAACCAAAGTATTGAGAGTATGCCAGTATATATATACCATAGTTTGTTTTTCCGCTCATCGAAATAATCATTTCCGACCCTATAAAAATATTCTTGATCAACGCAAACTATGACGATATACATATCTCCGTCTTCTGTTGTAATCACTGTAGCCTCTAAACAAATTGAAATAGATCGCCAAAAATTTGCATAGCGTTGTATTTTGTCTATAGGCAGGTCTAGTTCAATGATGGGCTATGTTGGGCCACGTTTAGGCATAGCCTCCAAGTTGGGTATTTTGGAGTTTTAAGTGTTTTTTAGCCGAATTCGATTTAATTTAGTACGCTGTGTTCTTATTAAATCTCTCCACTAAAAACTATAAATAAAGGTCCACTTTTTCGGGTAGTTCTGCATTTTGGGCGCATTTTGGTTTTGACCGAACACGTTGTAATATGGTACTTTGGGTTGTCATTGGGTACAAAATCTCTCCACTCAAAATAATTAAAATAGTTCCACTATTTCGGGTAACCCCCATATAACAATACCCCCAATTTGTATGTGGCAAAATTTCAAACCGTTCTCTCTCCACTAAAAATTATAAATATAGGTCCACTTTTTCGGGTAGTTCTCACATAACAGTACCCCCAAATTTCTGCATTTTGGGCGCATTTTTGTTTTGACCGAACTCGCTGTAATATGGTACTTGGGGTTCTCATTGGGTACAAAATTTCACCACTCAAAATTAATAAAATAGTTCCACTTTTTCGGGTAGCCTCCATATAACAATACCCCGAATTTGTATGTGGCAAAATTTCAAATAATAACCTCATAAGAAAGTACCATCACCTAGACTCATTGAATATTATCGCCGGTATAACCTGAGTATGTCATATCATATACATTCATGACAATGTTTAAATAAAAACAACTTTTGTCATTATTTTTTTAAAAAAATGAATCAAAACATTTTCCAAGAACTACATTTTCTCATTGTATCATATTCCGAACGTAATTGCATTGGCGACGAGATATGAGTCTTAAACCTCGTCCTATTTCATGACCAAAAATAAAAAAAGTAATTTCTGCCCAGCTTTAATGCAATATATATGATAAACATATTTATACATATCAACAACAACAGACACAAACTAAACACCTGAATTAAAATAACTTAAAAATATTCTTTTTGCTGAATTATGCAGAATATGGGCCTAAAAATGTTTCCATACACACCACCACCTCCCCAATGCAGAAAAAGAGCATATTTTATTTATTAAAATTTTGCTGAGTTTCAGGAATTTCTTTAAAAAAATTGTTTGTTATTGTTTCTTCGTTAAACGTTGTCAACGTCTTAGTAGCAGGTTGTCTTGATTTTCGGTGCTCACACATTTGCCGGTGTCAGATATCCAGACCACGTTTATATGTTCTTCATGGGCTACAATATCGGATTTTGTGTCGTTTCTGTGACAGACATGGTCTCGTACACGACAACACGAGTTTTCATCAGAATTCCGGTACATTTTCTTGGAACTAATTTTTCCCAAGAGTATTTTTGCTGTCAGTGTCGGACAGACCTCGAGTCAGTCAAACTCAAACTGGTGATAATGAGCAAACCACTTTTGATCGTCAGTTGGCAACTAAGTTGAATGCATAAATACATATATGGACGGACACACAGTCATACACCGTACAGGTATGCACACATTTACAGTTTGGAATGGTAATTTGACAGTTGTTGGATTTTGAGTACACGATTTGTTGTCTATGCCAAATACATGGCCCCCACTTTCATCCGTTTTATCCATGGCTGTGTGTCTGCATAGCCGCGTACTGTGTCATTTGAAACTGGGCTTCATGGATTTTTTGTGTGTTGCATTTGTTTCTCTTGTTTAAATCCCGGTACATAATAAACGTGTAAGCATTAGTGTATTGTTAACATGATCAATTAACGAGGTAGATCTTAAGAAATGTGGTTAAAAGTATTCATACGGTTCGGGAATGATTCCTACAACAACAAATATGTATTCATTTTTTGTGAACTGCAAAAATGTTTCAACCGTTATAATACAAAAAAGAAATTATTTGATAAAATATAGCACATTTGACCGACATAATTAGAAGAAGACCTATATTAGCATTGTGAGGCCCAAAGACTTTGTAACGCCTCGAAATATTGGTCCTAGGCCCAAATTTAAATATACCGATTATACCTCGACTAGCTGAGTCCATCTAGAAATATGTGTCCGTCCGTCCATATTTAAAAACACGCTACAGACCACCGAAATGTTGCATGTAGGAGGGTTTTGTTTTTGGCAATCGGCTAATATTTAAGGGGATGAAATGGGCCACAAACATTACGTTTGTCTGTTCTTTTTTTTCTGGTTGCTCTAGCACATTTGACCGACATAATCAGAAGGAGTCCTATATTAGCATTGTGAGGCCCAAAGACTTTGTAACGCCTCGAAACATTGGTCTTAGGCCCATATTTAAATATACCGATCATACCTCGACTAGCTGAGTCCATCTAGAAATATGTGTACGTCCATTATAATTTATAAACACGCTACAGACCACAGTTATGGACCAATCGTTACGAAATTTTGCATGTAGGAGGGTTCTGTTTTTGGTAATGATCGGCTAATATGACCGGATGAAATGGGCCACAAACATTACTTTTGTCTGATTTTTTTCTGGTTGCCCTAGAGGCTACAATTATAAACCGAACAGCACGAAACTTTAAAGATGAAATGAATCTAACCAAAAGCATGACTGTTTTGATGCAAATCGGTCAATATTTAAGGACCAGACTTTTGTGTGAAAAACGGGAAAAATTGTATTCTGCGGTATATATATTTAATCCTGTAGGACATAGATCCCAAAATTATGACAATTATATTTTTCTATCTCCTCTCATAAATACATTCAGGTGTCTACGTATTCTGGTATTGTTAATATTATCATTACCACTTTAGAGAACATAAATTTCAGGCTGATGGCTAGGAAAATTTGCATTGAAGTTCTGGTTATGGTAAAGGAATGCGCCTATAACTTTCGATGATGATCAGATGAAATGTCGGGGGTGGAAAATTTATTTTTATACTCTCCACCATAGTATGGAGGGTATATTAATTTTGTTTTTCCGTTTGTAACACATCGAAATAATCATTTCCGGCCCTATAAAGTATATATATTCTTGATCAGCGTAAAATTCTATGACGATGTAGCCATGTCCGTCTGTCTGTCTAGCGTCTAAACGAATTGAGATAAATCGCCAAAATTTTGCATAGAGTCGTCCTTTGTCTGCAGGCAAGTCAAGTTCGAAGATGGGCTTTATCGGTCCACGTTTAGGCATAGCTCCCATATAAGGCTACCCCCCAATTTTCGGTATTTTGAGGTTATTGAGCGCGTTTTTCAACCGAATTCCCTGAAATTCGGTACATTGGGTTCTTATTGGGTACCAAATTTCCCCACTAAAAATTATAAATACGGGTACCCCAATTTTGCGGTATTTTAGGGTGCTTGAGCGCGGTTTTTAACCGAATTCGCTGAAGTTCGGTACTTTGACTTCTTATTGGGTAGCAAATCTCTATACTAAAAATTATAAATATAGGTCAATTTTTTCGGGTAGCCTCCACATAAGGGTACCCCGCAATTTTCGGTATTTTAGGGTTCATGAGCGCGGTTTTCAACCGAATTCGATGAAATTTGGTACATTGGGTACCAAATTTCCCCACTAAAAATTATAAATATAGGTCCACTTTTTCTGGTAGCCCCCATATAAGGGTACCTCACAATTTCCAGTTTTTGTGGGGTTTTGACCGGATTTTTTCACCGAATTGGCTGTAAATCAAATCAAATCTCTCCACAGAAAATTATAATTAGAGGCCAATTTTTTCGGGTAGTCCCCATATAAGGGTACCTGCAATTTTCGATATTCTGAGGTTCTTGAGCGCGTCTTTAACCGAATTCGAAATTTGTTATTTTGTAGTCGTATATGGTAACAAATCTCCCCACCAAAAATTATTAATATTCACAACTTTTTAGGGGTAGTCCCCATATAACCCCCTTTTTTATATTAAAATAGTTATATGATTTGTTCCGTGTGTTGCGGTTGGGTAGTCGTTACGGGGAATAGTCAATTTTTATCCTACAAATACTATTTAGCCATCTGTTGCAAGCATTCCGCCTTCTAAAGGTATTGTGATAAAAGAAACCTCAAACATGACGATAATGAAATATATCGGCAGACATTTAGGCATCTCCTCAATATAGTGATACCTCCTAAAGGACAGAATTCAGATAAGCAATTAAAATATTGGGTTCAATATTGGCATATACCGGTCATTAATTAGGCATAGCCCTCATATAATGATATCCCCAAACATTCACCATTTTCCTACACTATGTAATCAATATTAGTCCCCCTTTAGGCATAGCCTCATATAACTTTGTAATCTAAATTACAGTAGTTTGAGGATTTTATACTCTATCATGCGTTATCAGTATCAGTCCACTTTTTGGATCTTGCAGATTTTAGGAAAAAAGCCCATTAAAAATTGCTGAAGTTTGTATTTGGTGTACATAATGGTTTACATAAATCGGTTTGTAGAATTATCGGTATATACCCACTTTTTGGTATGTTCCCTATATTTTCGTTACATGTATCTGCCAGTATAACTATGGTGGAGGGTATCCCAAGTTCGGCCCGGCCGAACTTAACGCTTTTTCACTTCTTGGTTTTCTAGTCGCTCTAGACGCCACAATAATAAGCCGAACATCTCAAATGTTCCATGGGGAAGACGATTAGGCTTATTCGAATGGTTGTCAGGGGGTTAAATAAACCGAAACATTTTGTGTAAAATAACCAAATTTTAATCTTATGGATAAATTTTTTACTCCTGGAAAATAGGTATAGTAAAATATGCCGCACAGGACTTCTAATCGGTTAATAGAGTGCAAATATCCCGAAATATTACCCAGGATCGAAATAAGGATCCACAGAAACATAGAGTTCGGTGGGAGTTGTGTAAAGTGTCATATTGTCGGCCTCGTCCGACTATATTGCTCCGCTCATTGGCTTAAAATCTGTAAGTATTCGACAGATTTCCGCCGGAACTTGGTGGCACATTTATACGGGAGTATAGCCGCATGGACCGACCTTTTTATATGGGTATTAAAAATGCATAAAATTTTATCTGTTCTATCGTTTCGGATATGCAATCCTAAGTTCTGGCTGTTCGAAATATAAAACTGCTATCCCTAACTACATTTCATTACATTCTCTTTCCATATACCACATTTATTAGATTACCCTCCTTTCACCATTGCATTTTCCCAACTACCGGACTGAAATAAAGTTTTATTGGTTGCTTTTCATATTCAACATTGTTTTTGAAATGATTTATGCGGTTAAAATTCAAATAAAAAAAATTAATATACAATTTGTTAGATGATCATAAGCTGACCCGAAATTCAAAATCTGAAAGTTAAGACTGGAACAAGAAAATATTCATTGATTTTTATTACGCTGTGTCTGACTGGCTGGCTATTCGATGACTCGATGGCTCAAAAAAGTAACACCGACGATGCGCCCTGTCTGTCATGCCATCATTGCGTTGAGACAAGATTTGCGCTGTGCGCTCTGAGTTATAAAAGTCAATCTTTATAGAATTTAGTATCAAAATGTGTATGTTTTATGACTTATCAAACCTTTTGAATACCAATGATTCAAACAAACAACGACAACACCATCATCAAAATGTCACTTTAATTGTTTAGATTGTCTTGGGTTAGTTCCATGCCACCGCCGGCCACCATTCGATTGCATTGATAGTGTGGGGGAATGATAGTTTTTAGGTGCATACGGCAGCGGCAAGAGTTGTTTTAATTTTCATGTTCTTCTATGTGGCGGAGATGGAGGAGTACCGAACGACAAACAACACGCCAAACGAACGAATCATAGTCTTTTTGCGTTATGACAACATATCCAAACATGACGTTTTAAACCAATAAAACTGACAATTTAAAAATTTTATAGTTATGAATTTATGAGTTGACCATAAAGCAAAAACCATGGCGCCAGTCCACGGCTACGAGTTTGTATCGCAAAGCGGTTATTGCGGTCGCCTACAATCGTTCCCTCTCTTCAATCGTCCCTCCAGTCCCTTACTAGCGTAAATGTTGTCGTGTATTATTCTAAGAGTCCAGCGATCCGTCTTAAATCACAAACATGACCGAACAAGTTAGCTTACGTAGAACACACAAAGATAGCCAGTCAAATATTAACCGGCCGTATAAAAGTTTGCAGAAATAATGTAGCGCCCAAACGCTTTATTGCATTTATGGTTATGCGCATGCGTAACGCAAAATTGTGCGCATTTGTTTTGTCATTTGTAGTTTAGCTTGTAGCATGGTGTGTTGTGGCATGGCACAATAGTGTCCGTCTGTCTGTAGATCGTAAAGAACTTATTTTGTGTTTTGATTTCATAAACCGAGTAATGTCAAAACAGTGGCGTAATCTAATGGGCTAAAATAAATTAACCAAGGAAATGATTTTGTCGTAAATTATAGAAATTGTATAGCTGTATGGAGGGTATTTCACTCAATTACTTCTATTTATTCCCTACATAACAATGTTGTATGTACCCGTCCGTCTGTTTATTATAGTAGTATCGATCGCAGTTACGGACCAATCGTCACGAAATTTACTTGAAGATTTGGTTCTGGCAAACGACAGCACCTCTTTTTTTAATAATGATCGATTAATATTACTGAGCAACAATATTTTGGGGGATGTGGCAAATTCCTGATGGAGGTGAAAGGCATTGGATAGCATACTAAAAAAAAGAAAAAATCGCCATAGTGTAATAAGAAAAAGTTTTATATCTTTGTTTGTGGATACTGTACGTCCCTGCCTACGTCCCTGCCCTCCATTGTATGGAGGGTATATTAATTTTGTTTGTCCGTTTCTAACTCATCGAAATAATATTTTCCGACCCTATATAGTATGTATATTCTTGATCAGCGTAAAATTGACGATATAGCCATGTCCGTCTGTCCGTCCATCTATCTGTTGTAATCACTCTAGCGTCTAAACGAATTGAGATAGATCGCCAAAATTTTGCATAGAGTCGTCTTTTGTCTGCAGGCAGGTCAAGTTCGAAGATGGGCTTTATCTGTCCACGTTTAGGCATAGCTCCCATATAAGGGTACCCCCAATTTTCGGTATTTTGAGATTCTTGAGAGCGTTTTTCAACTGAATTCGCTGAAATTCGGTACATTGGGTTCTTATTGGGTACCAAATTTCCCCACTAAAAATTATAAATATGGGTCCATATTTTCGGATAGCCCCCATATAAGGGTATCCCCAATTTTGCGGTATTTTGGGGGTTTGATCGCATTTTTCCACCGAATTCGCTGAAATTTGGTACTTTGAGTTCTTATTGGGCAGCATATCTCTATACTAAAAATTATAAATATAGGTAAATTTTTTCGGGTAGCCTCCATATATAATGGTACCCCCCAATTTTCGGTATTTTAGGGTTCTTGAGCGCGTTTTCCAACCGAATTCGCTGAAATTTGGTACATTGGGTTCTTATTGGGTACCAAATTTCCCCACTAAAAATTGTAAATATAGGTCCACTTTTTCAGGTAGCCCCCATATAAGGGTACCTCCCAATTTCCAGTTTTTGGGGGTTTTGACCAGATTTTTTCACCGAATTGGCTGTAATTTAGTAATTTGAGTCCTTATTGGGTAGCAAATCTCTCCACAAAAAAATATAAATATAGGTCAATTTTTTCGGGTAGACCCCATATAAGGGGGTACACGAAATTTGGTACCTGAAATTTCATAATTGCGCTCTTTCGCATAACCACATAAGAAAGTCTACTTGTATCAAAGAGCATGATTTTGGTGGCCAGTTGATATCGCCACGACCAAAAAATACGTGGCCAAGAAATGTCTCTACCAATTAAGTCATATTGGCTCGTGTGGTGTGGCATGTTGCACCATCTTATTGTAAACACATATTATCCAAGTCGCATTCTCCAATAGCAGACAAAAAAAAAATGGTTATCCCAACGTTCCAAATTGGTGGGGACAGCCGTTCTATCGTCATTTACAAAGTAGGAAGATCCACTCAAACCTAAGGACAAAGGAGCGCGCCTAACAGTGATTTCTGCAAAAACATGAGGATTCACAAAGCCCCAAATATGACAATTTTGTTTCTTAACAGTTTCTTTACAGCTGAAGAAAATGTTGTTCAACAAATTACAGCACTTTGTGAATGGTCAGGTTTCCGATTTAGCGTGAGCTGAACTGTTAAATGCAACTGTGGATCAAAATTCAAAATACCGCATAATTTGCCATAACAAAGATTCTTAAGCAATTCCATCAGAAAAGTCATTCCTGTCTTGCCATTGGGACCCTATCTAAAATCGTATAAACAAGATTTTTGTAGAATATTTGGTTTGCAAAAAAATCTATTTATGGGGTATTTATGTTACGTTTCAACATAATTCGGAAGTTGTTCGTGTCAATGGGACAAACGTTGTCTCTACATGAAAATATATATGGAATCTGAACCGATTCTCATCAATTTCAACACTCGTGTCCATGGTTGAATAGAGTGTACGAGATTTTATTGCAATTGGAAATAAATTCGGTCGGGTCATTTCTATGCCGTGGTAGATTGCTACCAGGGGAAAACAAAGCACCAAACGAAATACATACACGTGGAATTTACCTAACATCCTGGGAATAGTATCATAAATTCGAATAGGGGTTCCGACGAATATTTAGTTGGATTTTGTTTGATTAGTGGTTAACAACTCCTCTCTCTTACTCTGCCATATTTTTCGAATCATGTTTTCCCATAGCCAAAATTTACTCCATTATTATTTTACCCAAAAAAGATTTTGTTTAACTTAACCGCTAAATATTGATCTTCATCATCAAGGCAGTCACTCGAATAAGTTGATCGTATCACATTCTCTATGGAAAATTTGGTATGTTCGGCTTGCAATTGTGGCCTATTGAGCGACTAGAAAAATATACAGGACTATTAACATGAAATTGAATTGAATTGATGAAATAAAATATGTGATATTTATCTAAATGTGAATCTTCCTAGATCTATCCATAAAGTATGTAAATCGACTTCAAACAAATATAAATAGGTCATCCGTTGGGCTTTGTCTGCACTTCTAGAAAACGCAACTACGTAATTCTATGCTCAATTTTGTACGTTGTGCAAAATTTGATGTCAATCTGACTAACATGAGGAGTTTGATGCCCAATTTACTTGAAATCGGGCGAAAATATATATGGAAGCTCTATCCAAATATTAAGCGATTTCAAATAAACTTGTCACAGGTTAGGTTATACTACTTTCAGAACGTTTTGTTCCTATCAGCCTATTGGTTGCTTGGTGCGTCAATTACTTAAAATCAATCTATAATAAAAGGGCAGACATCACTCTAGGCTCAATTCAGTACGTTATGCCAAATTTCGTGCAAATCGAAAGATATATAGCGACTTTGGTGCACCATTTACATGAAATCGGACGACACTATATATGGGAGCTATATAGAAATCTGGACCGATTTTCTCGAAACAAGGCACACATCAATCTAGGCTCAATTCAGTAGGTTATGCCAAATTTCGTGCAAATCAAAGATATGTAGCGACTTTGGTGCACCATTTACATGAAATCGGACGAAACTATATATGGGAGGTATATCTAAATCTGAACCGATTTTTCCCAATTTCAAAAGGGTTCGTCCTTGGGCCAAATAAGTGACCTATGCCAAATTTCATCCAATTCGGATCATACCTGTACCTTGTTTACAATTTAACATGGACAGACAGGCACAACGACATAATACCCTGTGCCACAGTGTGGTGAAGGGTATAATAGAGTTTTCAGTCCACTTCATCCCCGAAATATCATCTGATCATCATCAAAAATTATAGGTGTTGTCTTTACATAACCGGAACCTCATGCAGCGCTACATTTCAGTTCTTTAGTGTGGTAATGGCAATGCTAAAATATATCAGAATTCGTAGGCACCTGTATGTATTTAAGTATAACTCCCACATCCCAGTGCATACAACAAAAAAAATTGGTATGATTTTTTAAATCAATCACAATAAATAACAATTTTGTTATTTTTCACACATTAGTCTATTGTCATATATTCATCAAACCAGTCATGCTTATTCTTTGTCCAGATTCCCTTCCTATTGTAAATGTTCGCGGGGTTCGAGTCATAATTGTATCCTCTAGAGCGACCAGAATAACGGACAAAAATAAAGTCGGACACAAGTGACTACATCGACTCAGATAGTTGAGTTATGATCGGTATATTAAAAAGCGGGTCTAGGACCAATATTTCGCGAATCTACAACTCTTGGGCCACATAAATCTATAATACTCTGACAACATAGTTGTGAAGGGTATAACTGTGTAATAATTTAAACATTTATCATAATATGAATTTCACACTAAACTATGGACAGATCTGAACCATTTACAATACTTTGACTATTCAACCCCTGAAAAAAATTTTCGAAGCCACGTCACTGACAACACTAGTAGTTGTTTTTTTTTTTTTTTTGTAGTTTAGGTGATTTCATCGTTTCATATCACTCTTATGTATTGATTTTGTGGGAAGGCCACTACTTATAAATTCATAATTTTTCCTTAATAAAACATGTTGTACACCATCACTAATGTTGATGGCGACCTCAAGTCAAAGAGGACAACGACACTGCCAAGACATGATTATGAGCATATACAATATATTTTTGTCGTTTAGACGTAACAGAAGCTGGGTTCCGGTTCAGTTCCTTTAAAATTGCTTCGCAACGAAACCTTTCAGAAAAACTTTGCACCAATATACAAAAATCTCACAAATGTCATTTATTTGTATGTTGTTGTTATTGTTTGTTGCTTTTTTGTTTTGGTTTATGCTGTACGCTTGTCTCCTGCTGCCATCGTTGTTGAATTATTTGGTTTATCATCATGATGAGCGGCATCGGTGACGACAGCAGCCTTACAGAGTGGTATTGTCATTGTCATCAGATTCTCGTAAATGATGACTTAATAATGTGTTTATGGACTTTGATGCTGTCTTCATAAATTCAATTTATGAATTCATATTTTGTCAAACATTTGTAAGTCGCGCATTTATGACTGTTATGAGAAGGAATGCGTGGACATGAATGTTGTCTGTTTTCTGCAATTCCAATGGCAGATGCTGGCCGGCGTGAGCTTTTTTGTGTATTTTGTTGGTTCAAAGAGTCACAGAAAAACAATGTCAGGACACACACGTTGTACGTGCTTTGCATTTTAAGTACTCTCAAGGAAGCTTCTAAATATCCCATGCCATTGGACCAATAAGAAGTTAGTTTTTGCAGCCACTAATTGATCAAATCCTTAGTAGTTGCTACTTTCATATGGCGGTGACGGCAGCAGTAAGTAACTCTAAAGAGACTCCTTGGAGTCGCCGGCCGACTCAAGACTTTGGGAATACTGTTATCAGGAACGAGAAGCATGTCTGTTACGCGAATATGATGTTGTTTGGTTTTTGGACAGTTTGGAATTCGTGTAGTTCGAGTTGTTGCGGTGATGCATCTGAAGAAAAAAAACGCTTGCCAATCATAAAATTATTGAACGACATTTTCAGCATTGTTTTATTATGTTTCGCATGATGTAGTACAGAAAAAACAGAAACGAACAACAGTTTTTTTGCTGACTGTTGATCTGGTCTTT
Organism: Musca vetustissima; assembly: GCF_032173495.1. Classification (NCBI taxonomy): domain Eukaryota; kingdom Metazoa; phylum Arthropoda; class Insecta; order Diptera; family Muscidae; genus Musca; species Musca vetustissima. Next base: position 51,833 of record NW_026875165.1, read on the forward strand.
AGAATCTGGATCTTGTTGTGAATGTTTGAGTTATTAGTAGACTGTAAAGGCAGATCGTTTGGGTTGATTTTCGCTAATTAGCTGAAATGATTATTTCGAATACAAACTCATCATAATGATGTTGTAAATTCACTTAAATTATTATTGTATATTTGTTATATCCTACACAACTATGTTGTCAGGTATTATAGCTTAGTGCAGCCCCAAGAGTTTGTAACGACGCGAAATATTGGTCATAGACCCACCTTTAAGTATGCCGATCGTCATATCTCGACTAGCTTTGATAAAGATCGGTCAATATTTAGCGGGTCAAATGGACCCTGACTTTTGTGTGAAAAATTACAAAATGTGTATTCTATAGCATATATATTTACCACTGAAGGACACATACCCGAGAAGTTGACATTATATCCAAGAGGAGTGGTTGACCTTTAAATTAAGACCAATTATATTGTTGTATGTGCTCGGATGTGGGAGTTACACCTAAATATTTACAGGTATCTCCGTATTCGTATATTATATTGTAACCCATTATCACTCTAGAGAGCGGAACTATAGCTCTGATCGCTTTGAAATGTTCCATGAGGTTCCAGGTATTGTCATGGACAACGCCTATAATTTTCGGTGATGATCAGATAATAATTTTGGAATGAAGTGGACCGAAAACTTAATTTTTTGTTTTATTTTCGAGTCGATCTATAGACCACAAATGAAAGCCGAAAATCACAACACAACCCACGGTGAAGGGAATCTGGACAATAGATGTACTGAATACTCGTAATATTTGGAAATATGTCAGTGTGAGGAAGAGGTGCTGTTTACCTCTAATCAAATATCACGAATTATTGCCCAGGCTCGGAATAAACATCCGCAGAAAATTTGAGTTCCGTGGTAGTTGTTGGTCGGTCCCGTCCGACTATACTGCTCCGCTCACTGGTTTTTGTTTTAACTTACAACATTTTTATTTTTGAAACTAAATTTTCTTCAGCCTACCGAATGAGAAATGACTCGGTAGGCATGTTAATAAACAAAATTGTCATGTTAGGGGTTCTGACAATCCTCATTTATTTGAAGAGATGCCATTAAATCCAGAAGATGTTTCTGTTTGGTGCCCTCTTTGTTTCGAAGGTATATTTAGACCTTACTTCTTCGAAAACGACGGTGGAACGACTATAAACGTCAATTGGAGAATATGTGGTTTCAACAAAATGTTACCACATGTCACAAAACTTGAGCGAATATGGTTTTATTGCAAGTGACATTGGCGATATTACCTTACCTCCAAGATTATGCGGTTTGACATCATTATACCGTGTTTGTAAAGATAAGTCTTCAACTATTGAGTACTTCAAAACCAACTTTTTCACATATATTGGACCATAACTTGTCCAATATCTGTCAAAATGTTGTCGAAAATTACCTGGACAGAATCAATGATTGGAACAGTTCGTCGGGAGATCAATTAAATGATGTAGTGTTTCACACATAATGTTTGTAATAAACCTGTGAGTGGAGCAGTATAATCGAATCATATGATACCCACACAACTACCTCGAAAAACTAGTTTTATGCGGTACTATATTCTAACCTTGGTAATACTTCGCGATATTGTTTAACAGCTTTACTTTCTAACCGATTGTAGGTTAACAGCTTTACTTTCTAACCCTGGCGTATTTTTCAAATCTTGTTTTCCCGATGTGAATATTTGGTTTTGGTTGTTTTGACCTCGGAATATTGACCGATCACCATCTAAACAGCCGTTTGGTCAGATCCCGTTCACCGTGTAAAATATATGATTTTCTGCAATAATAGAGCGACTAGAAAATCTGTCGTTCTAGAAGCCAACACAATACTAGTGGGGTAATCGCAATACTAAACAATATCATAACACATAGACACCTTTAAATATTTGCGTATAATTCTCACATCCGAGTATATACAACAATATAATTGGTATCAATTTAAACTACCCCTGTTGGATAAACAATCAACTTCTTGGGTCTTGTCCTTTAGGAGTAAATATATTCGTCATGGAATACAAATTAAGTAATTGTTTCACGCAAATGCATGGGTCGATTTGACCCGCTAAATATTAACCAAACCTCATCAAAAGAGTCATGCTTATTATTTGGCTAGATTTCCTTCCTGGTATAAATTTTGGTGCTCGGGTCATAATTGTAGCCTCTAGAGCGATTAGAAAAACAGACAAAAATAAAGTTTTGGTCCATTTCATACCCTAAATATTAAGGAATCATTACCAAAAATAATAGGAGTCATCTTTGACCAGAACCAGAACTACGTGCAAAATTTCGTGACAATTGGTCCATAAATGTTACAGAAAAAGAGACAAAAATTAAGTTCTTGGTCCATTTAATTCCCAAAAACAATAAGGATAGCCTTTGGCTGGAACAGCGCTTTCATGCAAAATTCGCCCATAACTGTGACCTTTACTTTGTTAACAAATCTCTAAAGCGACTTAGCAAGTCGAAATATGACGATCGGTATCGATTGGTCTCTTGAGGCCATACAAAACTAATATACCATTACATTAGGCATTTGTAAATTTATACTAAATGTTTTCTTTTCTGTATTTGAAACTAATACACTTCAATGATATTTTTAAATTTCGAATAGTGAACATTTCCCAAGAATTCACGGACATGTAATTAGCAAAGAATTATGTTATTAGTTAAACATAAAAACATGTATCAAATATCACCCACAATAGTCATAACATTTCGAATATGATATCCTAAATATCATTTGAAATTTTATTGTGACATTTAGTTGCACCTTAATTATGATATGTCCCCAAACATATTTTACCTGGTAATAGCTGTTGAAAGTTCTGTTTTGATATTTTTTTCTTCTTGTGTTCCCCTTCTCTTTAAAAATAAATAAAATTCTAATTGGGGTTCTCCAATTTATTTCTTGAGTTTCTTAGGCATTGTTTTTGTTCTTAAATAGATGCTGTCATTTAAGGTGTCAAATCACAGCTACTCATGCTGGGCGAAACGCACAAGTTCCCCAGCCATATCACAGCATACAGTCTTCGGGCACAGAGCGCTAAATAATTTAAATGAACCAGCAAACTACTTTTATGTTCGCTTTTCTTCCCGCTGTCCCCATGTACCGATGTTTTCTGTTTAAATAGTAATCACAAGCCAAGGAATGTGTATCTCGAAGTAGTGGTTGCGGCAAACCATTCGAGAAAAATATGACTAACAATCTCATTGATGGAGCAGAGCAAAAAGGAGCATAACATTGTGGCGCATGGTTGGGGGGATATAACATAGGCAAAAGTAGATCAGATTTGATGTGGGTTCTGCTTGCCATACCGCTCCACTCACTTACTCGCATCTCAGCCGTTGATGAAGCATCAAATCATGTGACCGGCTGATTGTTTATTTTTTGTTTCGTTTGAGGATCATTTGTGGTGTTGGCTTTCCCTCTTCATTGGCCAGGCACAGCCATCATACATACATCACACCATGTCTCATCGATTATATGCCTGCTGACGATCATTGTGAAATCCCCAGGCGGCCGTATCGGCTGTGAGTTTCTTTTTGAATAAATTTAGATCCATCTGGTTTCCCCCCAATATTGGGTGTAAAAAAATTCAATTCAAATGTTGCGTATCAATGTTTTGACTTATTTAATGGAGTTGAGAGTCAAAAGCATTTTTTTTTTTTTTTTTTTGTAAATTTTCTCACTTGAGTAGATTTTCAGTTTTGTGTATTTTTAAAGATCATAACCTCAAATCAAAATATTGATGGAACTTTTCAAATAATTAATTATGTGTTTAGGGGAATGTATTGAGGGAAGAAAATGTAAAGGTAGCGATACGAATTGGTTCTAATCATATTTTATTTAACATATATTTTTTAATTTCTACTTATACAATTAATTTATTAAGATTGTTTTGGTAATATTAATTAATTTTCAGCGTATACACGTAAAACAGCATATCAGCCTCGTAGAACAGCGTAGAAGCCTTTGACATAATTTTTAGCATCCATTCCCTCTGTAGTAAAAAAATATTTCAAGAAAATTGTCAGATCCAGCAGATAATTTAGCATTCCAAGTTCATGGTAGAACACAAATTGAAATGTGGGTCCCTGCTATCACATAAAGAGTGGAAAAGATTGAAGTACCGTTATTTGGAGTCTATTCCTTAAGGTAGTGTAAGGTCGGTAATGATTACACACTTAAAATACCCATCACACTATATTGAAAGGTATAAAAATAAGTAAGGTCTAATTTAAATCTAAACCGATTCACTATAGAAAAATGGCGGTTTAAAAAAATAACTAAACAAATTATTTTGAACACCTTTTTAGAACTATGGTCACTGATTACAAATGTCAAATCAGATTTTGAAAATCAAATAAAATGAATCCAAAATGGCAAATCAAACACATGAAAAAAATTCTTAACAGTATTTAATATAAAACCAGTGAGCGGAGCATTTTAATCGGACGGGACCGACAATATCATGCCCTACACAACTTCCACTGAGCTCAAAGTTCATCCGGTTTTATATTCCGAGCCTGGGTAATATTAAGCGATAGTTCCTTCGGATTTATATTCCGAGTCTGGGTAATATTAAGCGATAGTTGCACTCTGTTGGCCGATTAGAGGTCAGCGAATAATGGTTTCAGGAGCAAAAATCTGCTCCATAAGATTTAAATATTGTTATTTTACACAAACCAGTTTTGGTTCATTTGATCGCCTTCCCCATGGGAAATTTGTTATGATCAGCTGATAATTGTGACGTCTAAAGCAACTAGATAACCAGATATAAGTAAAGCTTTTGGTTCATTTCATCTCCGAAATACCATAACCGGATACTCGTCTTGACCATAAGTGAAGTAAAGGTAATACTAAAAAATATCAGCATACATACATAACAATATCAGACCACCTTAAGTATTCAACACAGTCATATATGTATAATGAAAAACGAACACCAAATTCCAAAATTCCGACTATATGATACCCTTCACCACTAGGATTATTGAATTCGCTCTAAAATTAACAAAATGGCGGACCTTTGAAAAAATATTTGTAGAAAATCGCCTATTTTTGACCAAAAACCAAGTTAAAAAATAAGGAAGATCTTCACCGATTGGCTTTATCCTAGTTCATACGATAGCTATACACTCACAGAGAAACGTGTAAAAAATTGGAATCGATTGGGTTATTAGTTTTTGAGTTATCATGCCCGCCATTCGTTTAGAGAAAAACGCGTTTAAAGTTTGAGAAGCCCTTTAGCCGTCACTTGATGCTGACAGAATAAATCGGCTATATCTTCAAGAGTTCTTGAGATTTTCACTTGAAATTTTGTAGAGACATTCTTGAATTAGAGTAGAATCAAATTAAATAAAAAAAAAAATTGACCCCGAGAATGGGGGGTCCCCTTAATTGATTACGCTGTGCCAAATTTCGTGCAAACCGAAAGATATTAAGGGACTTTGGTACACCATTTACCTTAAATTGGACGAAAATATATATGGGAGCTATATCTAAATCTGAACCGATTTTCATGAAACTTAACACACATCATTCTAGACCTAATTCATGACGGTGTTCCAAATATCGTGCAAATCGAAAGATATATAGGTACTTTGGTGCACCATTTAGATTAAATCGGACCAAAAAATATATATAGGGGGGGGGGGGGTCCCCTTAATTTATTACGCTGTGCCAAATTTCGTGCAAACCGAAAGATATTAAGGGACTTTGGTACACCATTTACCTTAAATTTGACAAAAATATATATGGGAGCTATATCCAAATCTGAACCGATTTTCACGAAACTTTGCACACATCATTCTAGACCTAATTCATTACGCTGTGCCAAATTTCGTGCAAATCGAAAGTTATATACGGGACCGTTTACATTAAATCGGATGAAAATATATATGGGAGCTATATCTAAATCTGAACCGAATTTTCCCAATTTCAATAGGGTTCGTCCTTGGGCCAAATAAGTGGCCTATGCCAAATTTCATCCAATTCGGATTATAAATGCGACCTGTACTTTGTTTACAATTTAACATTGACAGACAGACGGACGGACATGCATAAATTGACTCAGAAAGTGATTCTATGCATTTTCTCTAAAGGAACCATGTGTCTATCTCGTTTCCTTTTGCCTGTTACAAACATATGCACAAAGACATAATACCCTGTACCACAGAGTGGTGAAGGGTATAAACACCATGGGGCTAAAATAAAATGTGGACCAACTTATCAACAATTGATAATTTGCATTTTACATTACATTTTTGCTACACAATTCGAACTCAAAATAACAAATTACAGCCCCAGATTATATATAAATCGCGTTTTCTCTTCTTGAAACAGACGCTTTTTGCCAACACATTTTTACCTGTCCCATAGCGCTATTTAAAGAAAAATTGAAAAAAGTTACACTTAATTCGGAAGACTTTGCAAATTTTCGTGTGGATTGAATAAAGGTAGAATTTGTTGGTGCACCATTTACATGAAATCGGACAAAATATTTATATGAGAGGTATATCAAAACCTGTAACAATTCTGACCAATTCGCAACAATGGGGTTCGTCATTGAGTCAAAAGAGTATGTTGTGTCAAATGAGGTATATTTATAAAATACGGACTAACGAAGTAAAGAACATAGACTCAGAAAGTGATTCTATGTCTATTCTCAAAAGTTACAACTATATAATACTACACTGTAACACAACGTGTTGTAGGGTATAAACAATGTTAAGCATCATTTTGAAATATTTAGTGTCCCCTTACACACCAAAGGCTAATAAAATACCCCTCGAATTCGTAACGACGTAGTAACATTAACTATTCAATGATTTAATTGCAAATTTTCTTGATTTGTTTAGCAATAAAACAATGCGAACTCAACAGCAAGAGCTAGTCTAAGAAACTGCAAAGGTGTAATAGGAAACAGATCACGCATAACCTATAACAAATCTTTTGCACGTTTTACAAGCAGACTCTGATTTCAATTTTCCTGTCAAGTCACTGATTTCAACAACAACAGCAACGGCTTCTCTGAGAAATTCGTTGCAGCAAGCTAGCGAGCAGGGGCACAACTTCTTCTAGGCTTTAATTTTAACAGTTGTTTTGAAGTAGTATCGAAAAAAATAATATCCGGTGGCTAGGCCCAATATAAGGATCTTCAGGTAAATGCAATTTTTGCTGGAAAATTGTTAATGGCAATAACGATGAGGCTGACGACGACGACGACGGCAACCATCATAACGATGTTGCTGGTGCTGATGAATAAAATGTTGCTGTTGTTGTTGTCGTTTTTTTTTTTCAAAAACAGTTTCTCCTTAAAAACGTAAACTTAGCATGTACATTTGAACATGAATGCCACAGATATATGAAATGTCGACAACAGGCTCCTGGACGGACATGCACTGGATACCAACTTGTGTGTGCGATTGTATGTGAACCGACGAACAAAGATGAACAAACGGGTGTATGTTGAGAAAGGATTCCGTGTAAGTTGTAAGCGCATGCGCATGTTTAAGTTAACAACTTGTAGCAGTTCGTGTTTCTTGTGTTTCAGTGTACAACACACACAGAATGAATGTGGGTGGATGGATGGATCGATGGATGGATGGTTGGTTACTGGCTCGGATATGAATGGGGATACGAAGAAATCTCTGCTTGTTTCAGTTTCTCCATGAAATGATGTACATTTGTCCGGACAGGGAAACGTACAATGTTTGTTTCTGTATTTGCTGATTTACAGAAGACAAAACAAAAAAAACGCCAATTGAATTATTGAATGATGATTATGGTGGTACTGGTCCTGGTTCGTATGCTGTTGTAGCAGCCGACATACCCACATAGATGGATGTACATACATATGTGTCTTATGAGCCAAACCTGGAAGTCTTGTTGCTCTCTACAGTGTGTCGTCTGGTGTAAAGATTGCTCACTTGAGATATGAATGCTATGATCGGTTGTTACCAATGTTGATGGTGCTGACTTGCTGGTACTGTTGCACTCATTGTCCGCATGGTTGGTGTTGGTGGCAATGATGCTGTGAGGCGCTTCAAATTTATTTTGAAGTTGTTGTCGTTTTAATTCACACTTGTGTAAAAATTCATGTTGTTCTGTTGTGCGACTGCAATAACCAGGCTGACAATAGTGGTGGCGGTGACGGTGGCGATGGAGATGACGACAATGATGCTATTGCTGATATTGGTGCAGTCGAATGCAGCAACAACAACACATATTAAATGTTTTCTTAAATTAAGAAGCCAACCAATCAACACTTTTAACAACATTGCACCATTCAACGTGGCTGCTGCTGATGATATTGACTTAGGTTTTTTTCTCGTTAGGGTTTCTGTTGCTGGCTATAGACTGACAAACAGTTTAAATGAGTTTTGAAATGTTAGGGTTTATATATGTACATTCTCACATACAATGTGTATGTACGTCAATCTGTTCAATTGGGATTTTTTTTTTTTTTTTTTTTTTTTTTTGTAAGGACCCCCGATTTTATTTTATTTGAGCTTTATTTTGTGGGCTGGTTGTTATGTATTTTGGCACACCGTGTCATATGCACGACATCATATCTTTCCAATTAAATTTGAATTTATTTTCCTATTGATTATACTTCTGGGCAAACAATTGCAATGTTTATTTGGAGAAAATATCTCACCAATGTTAATTGAGCCAACAATTACATATGCAAGGAGTATGGTTGATGTTCTCGTGGAAGTAGGTGTTGGACAGTAAACCTATTGAAAGCATTGAAGAGCTCGCAACATTTAGGATTGGACATTGATACTTTCCACTTACATTGTTATTGTCTCCGCAACCCAAAACAATATTGGTCCACTTTTTGGAATAGTCCTCGTATAACGGCGCCTCCCAAATTTCAATATTTTAAGGAACTTTGAAACGTGTTTTTCACCCGAATTGGCTTTAATTTTGTATTTATGGTTCTTATTGATTATCAAATCATCCAATGAAACATTGTCAATATTGTAGTCTCAAATTTAAGAGTACCTCCCAAATTTCGGTATTTTGATGAATTTGGGTACGTTTTCCAAACACATTGGCGACAATTTTATCTTAATATACAAAAGAGATTAGTGTTAAATCATCGCTCAGACAAAACGGCTGAAGCCTAATATTTTGAGTGTGAGGATTTTTGGAAATTTGTATTAGGCAAACGGGAATAGCTAGAATTCAGAAATTTGGAATGTGGGTCACTGATAGAACGTTAGAAAGATGTACAAAAGGGGTTTTGGAAATTCGACCGCTAATTGTATATATATATATATATATATATATATATTGTACATATATATATATATATATATATATATGGAAATGTTTTTTGAAATTCATATTTTGGTGTATGAAAAGTAATAAATTTGGTACTATTTGCATTTAGTTAAGAGTATTGAGATAGAATGCTGAAAATAGGAATTAGGACTACTGGTGGACTACAGAATAAACATCTTACTTATGAGTACGATAATTACTAAATGGTAGTAAATTTTGTAAAGATTGGATTTAGGAGAACAGATAGAGCTGGAGTCTTGAAGTTGGAAATTAAAATGAATGATGCATTGTAGTATTGAGGTAGCTGTAGTATTGAGGTAGTATCGCCTAGCTGAGTCGATCTAGACATGTGTGTCCGTCCATCTGTCCGTCTGTCCATTATAATTTTTAAACACGATACAGGCCACAATTATGGACCAATCTTCACGAAATTTTGCATGTAGGATGGGTTCTGGCCAATGAAGACCCCTATTGTTTTTGGAAAAGATCGGTTAATATTTAGGGGATGAAGTGGACCAAAAACTTTATTTTTGTCGGTTTTTCTGAACGCTCCAGAGGCCGCAATTATGACCCAAAAACCGCGAATTTTTGCACGGAGAAGGGGATCCGGCCAAATAATAAGTATGCCTGTTTTGATAAAGATCGGTCAATATTTAGCGGGTCAAATGGACCCTAACTTTTGTGTGAAAAATTACAAAATTTGTATTCTATAGCGTGAAGGACATAGATCCGAGAAGTTGACAGTATATCCAAGAGGAGTGTTTGACCTTTAAATTGATACCAATTTTATTGTCGTTGGTACTCGGATGCGGGAGTTACACTTAAATATTTACAGGTGCTTACGTAGTCATATTTTATTTAGTAACCTATTACCACACTGGAGGGCGATAGGGAAATATAGCGCTGATCACTTTGAAATGTTCCATAAGGTTCCTGTTATGGTCAAGGACAACGCATAAAATGTTATGTGATGATCAGATAATAACTTTTCGGATGAAGTGGACCGAAAACTTAATTATTTGTACTTTTCGAGTCGAAAGCCGAACATCACAACGCAACCGACGGTGAAGGGAATCTGGACATGTAATTAGAGGGGCTGTCAAAGTGTGCAAATATCACGAAATATTGTCCTATCTCAGAATATAGAACAATAAAGTTAGATTTTCATGGAAGTTGTGTAGGGTATCGGGTATCATATGGTCGGCCCGTCCGACTATGTGTGTGAGCGGATAGGGCTGGACTCCAGAATTTTGGAATTAAAATTACTATTGGAGTGTAGGATTGATGTAGTTTAGAAAATTCGTACTTATGGGTACGAAAAGTACTAAATTTGGTACAATTTGGACTTTGGTGAGATGGTTGAACTGGAAATATGGGTACGAAACTCTGGTGCTATTTGAATTTTTGTGCACAGATAGAGCTGGGATTCTTAAATCCAGACTTACGATTACTATTTGAAAACAGGATTGATGTAGTTTTGGATATTCGTACTTATGTACCTATGAAGTAGTAGGCACTTTGCTAGTATTTTTTATTGGGTAAAAAATGGCCTCGCGAAATTGGCTCACGTTTCCGTTTATACTCCATATAACGATATTCCCATTCTTTGGTATTTTGGACACATATTGGTTTAAATTTGATATTTTGCTTTCAATGGGTTCCCAATGTTCCTATAAAATTATCTATATCGGTCAACGCTTGGATATAGCTCCCACATAACGGTACCCATAATAATCGTTATTATAACCCAATTTTTCAATATAATCGTCTGTATGTGGGTATCGTTTTCTCTTAGAAGCCGAACGATTTTAGGTATATTGAACGTCCGACCGGCCAAGCGTATCGACGTATACAGCTATATCAACAATTCTCACAATTTCTTACCACGAGGAACTAGAAATAATATTTGACATCAAGGTGTCTAGAATATCGCTGCCATTCAGGCGGGAGATCGGCGCAGCCTATTCAGCCGAATTATGGGTATGGTTATTGGTTTAGACACTTGAAAAACAAGGTGACTCAAGGATTAAAGCCGATAAGCCATTGTGAAGTCCATATTGAAAAATAGGGTCTATTTGGTGGATTCTCCTAATATTTTCCTCATTATTACACTAACAAATAATATCCCTAGAATGTGTTGACACCACATATGCATGTTTGTAGCTTTGATATGGTGCATCAATCATTAACTTAATAAAATACCTCTTTATTTGATCATTGAAATTCACTTTATGTTGAATGTTGTTGTTTTTTTCATGTGAGGGCGTATTTACATAATAAATGAGCACGTGCTATATTTTAGTTGGTGTTGGGTGGATTATTTCTTATTATTATTTTTTCTTCTTCTTACGACGACCTCACCAAGTCCTCGAGCTGTCTTGTTTGACTTGGCTCATTTAATGTTTTTAAGAACTGTCGTCGTCATTATTCGTTTTTTTTGTTATTGTTGTTTTTTGCTTTTTCATTTAAAGATTTCGTGTGAATTTAATTGTATTTAAGTATCTAATTAAGAGATCAAAGCGAATGCAACTTACGTACGTATTCGTCGTATACCAACAGCATAGCATCATCGGGTAAAATCGGTGATATTTTTTGATGTGGGACTTTGGTGTATTTTTTATTTTATTTTCAGTTGAAAATAAGATGTCATTCGGCATTGTTGCAAAGGCGATTACAGAGGGAGCAATACGGTTTCAACGATCATAAACATTGGCAAGACTTGGGGATATGAGTGATGAAAATCACTTCCTGCTTTTGATTTTTTTTTTATTTAACAGCTGATGTAAAAAGGGGAAATATAATCGGTATTTCATTTATTAAAAATGTGTCGTCACTTAGAAAATATATTGTTTTGCCATCGACCATAAGTGGAGGATATATAAATATATATATATATATATATATATATTCCGGTAACAAATGAGGCATAACCCCCATTTAGTAGGCTTCTACATGAAGACTGTGAAATAAGTGGTTATCCATTATTATTCAATTTGTCGTATCCGAACTATAAGGAAACGTGGCTTTATCTATACTTAAAATAATATAGTTCGAGTTGTGACCATTATATGAAATTGGACAAAAATATATACCAAAAGTTAAAAGTTAATCCACAGACCACAGGAATTATTGATTTTTTGGCATTTATTTGAAGTGAAGATTTCTACACCATAAGGAACTATATATTATGCGGGAGCGACTACTGATGTAAAGAATAATGGACTGGATGGTTATGTAAAGGAATATACCAAATAAGTAAAACGTGGTTAAGTTCAGCCGGGCGAACTCTTTATACCCTCCAACATAAAGTGTACATTTAAAATACCTATAATCATATTTAGCGGGCTATGCCATGGCAAATGTTTGGTAGGGATATTTGACACCCAATTAGATTCAAATCGATAAAAATGAGCCCAAAATTCCCGAAATCCTAAAACGTGGGCCAATATAGATAACTCTTGGCATGAATATGGACAACAAAATGATAATTGAAAATTCCAAAAAAATGGAAACGTGCCAATTATATACTTTGGGATATATTAACTATATATAAAAACAAAAGTGCCAAATAACAGCCAATTCGGTTGAAGAATGTGCCAAAATTTCACAAAATACCGAGGGTTTTTGGAGTAATAACAATGAGTGGGCAAAATTTCAAAAATTAATCATAATTTTTGTGAACTCTATGGTGATTTCGGGCATGTATAAATAGACACAGCATTTTATTTTGATCCAGAATATATATGTTATGGGGTCTCCGGTCTATAATTCGAGGTGTGCGAACGGAATGACAAATTTAATATACACTACACCTTATTTTTGTAAACCATAAAATCTCAAATCCCGAAACGTGGTTAAGTTCGAGGTGACCATTTTATGAAATTGGACAAAAATATTAACGTTAAAATAAATCTGAACTAATTTAAAGGAAACTTGGCGCCCGTCATTCGAAATGCTGCAAATATATCTAATTCTTAACTGATTTGAACAAATCTTAATACACCTTGCTTTGTAAATTTCGTTGCGATCGGATCAATGTTTGCAAAAAATATCCATTATATACCTGGGAACTATATATAAATCTGTTCCGATTTCTTTAAACACGTCGTAGGATCCTCAAATCATATCCACATCCGAATCACCAAAACTTCTTGGCTCAATCTGATTCCCTTTGGAAAATTTCTCAATTGAACAAAGTACCGAAAATGCACTATATAGAAGGATATTGATAATTTTGGCAACGAACCAAAATATAAAAAGTCAGTTGAATAACGTGTCCATATTCTCAAAATGGGGTTTAGTTACCCCGTGGATAACACTTTATATAATAATTTTTGATAGGAATAGTTACAGTAAATTCGATTGAAAAATGGGTCCAAATTAATTTTTGATAAGAATAGTTAATCTAGGCTATACCCAATATTCAGACCGATATTAATTATTTTTGATAAGAAGATTTGTTGCTCGATATGAAACCAAAATATAAACTTGCACCTAGTACATCTTAAATCGTGTCCAAAAATGCCGATGTACCTGTATATTGATGCCACCCCAAAACGTGAGTCGATATAGCCCATAATCGAACTTGTCCAAAAGACGGGTCTGTACAAAAAATTGTTTGTTTTTAGATTCCTTAGGAAGTTAAGGTGATTATAACCGCCTGACGGATATAGGTACATTGGAAGAACCTGATTAAGAATAAATATTTATGTTTATAGGGTAGGAAACGACCAAATTAATATATAATTCTGTGCTGAAGAGTATAATGCTGTATTAACTTAAACTGCATTCCTATTCTATAATATTCTGAACATCTTGTTTACGGTGCACGAAGTTATGACATTGATGCCTACGCCGAATAGGCTTGAAGGTAGAAATCGAACAAGCTTTGTGTTTTACTAGCCATCATTGTTGACCATGTAGATAATTTGCATTTTACACAAATAGTCAAATAGGTGTTGTTTAATATAGTTTAAGAAATGATGAAATGCCCCAGCTCAAGAGTCATATAAAAGCGAGCCAAGTAATGGTTCACGCAGAAGGGGAAGGCCACGAATCCGTTGGAAAGATCCAGTAGAATATAACATCTCGGAAAATGGCCTTTCAAATTGGATGAGATGCGCACAAGACCGACGCTCCTGGAAATTTGTATAACCTCGGCTTATGGAACAACCGTTCGGTCATAAGTCAGCTAAGTAAAGTAAATAATAAAGTATGAAGCAATGTTAAGCTGGGTTGACGATAAAATTCCATACACCAACATAGTTACAACGAAAAACTGTTTTTGGGATTCCACAAAACTTAAAAAAAGACCAAAGAGAAACCAGTGAGCGGAGAAGTATAGTCGGACGGGGCCGACTTCCTAGAAAATCTCACTTTGTGCATATATTTGAGATATTTGCACCCTCTTGACTGACTAGAGGTCAACAGATATTACTAATATTCAGTACAGTCCTTCTAATTACTTGTTCAGATTCCCTTCACCGTGGCTTGTGCTTTGATGTTCGGCTTTCAATTGTCAAAAAAAAAACACACACACAAATTAAGTTTTCGGCCCACTTCATCCCAAAATTATTATCTGATCATCACCAAAAATTATAGGCATGTCCTTGACCATAACGGGAACCTCACGGAAATTTTCAAAGCGATCAGCGGTATATTTCGCACTCTAGTGTGGTAATGGGTTACTAAATAATATCTGAGTACGCAAGTAACTGTAAATATTAAGTGTAACTCCCACATCCGAGTACACACAACAATAAAATTGATATTAATTTTAAGGTCAACCAGTGCTCTTGGGTATACTATCAACATCTCGGGTCTATGCCCTTTTATTATTTTAATTTTGTAATTTTTCACGCAAAAGTCAGGATCCATTTGATCCGCTAAATATTGACCGATGTTTATCAAAACAGGCATGCTTATTCTTTGGCCTGATCCCCTTCTCCATGCGGAATTTGGGTCATAATTGCGGCCTCTGGAGCGACCAGAAAAACCGACAAAAATAAAGTTTTTGGTCCATTTCATCCCTAAATATTAACCGATCATTACCAGAAACAATAGGGGTCTTCATTGGCCAGAACTCATCCTACATGCAAAATTTCATGAAGATTGGTCCATAACTGTGGCCTGTATCGTGTTTACAAATTATAATGGACAGACGGACGGACGGAGACATGTCTAGATCGACTCAGGTAGTCGAGATATAATCGGTATACTTAAATGTGGGTCTAGGATTAATATTTCGCGGCGTTACAAACTTTTGGGGCTGCACAAAGCTATAATACCCTGACAACATAGTTGTGTAGGGTATAATAAAAATAAAATAAAATAATGATTGGATAAATGTTAATTTTGGTTAAACATGAATTTAGGGATTTGTACGAAAATGTATTCATTTTCGTTAGAGAAGAACAAAAGCCACATCAACCGGAAATTTATTGACTGACACACCTAACAAATTTAACGTACCGACGAATTTAGAAACAATACAGTAGTTGTCAAACTTTGATGTGTTAGACCCTCCAATATTTATGTCCCATTGTATTCTCTAATCGTGAAAACTAAACTAAAACAAATACAAATTAAAAATGAGGATTTGTAAACTGCGTTCTTTTATTTGTTATTGGATTTGTTGTGCTCCGAACTTCGACAAGCATTCACCAGTCCACTAACATATCCGTTTTATAATAATGATCTGATGAGTTTGGATTTTTTGTTTGTTTCCCTTCGACAAGTCTCACACCATTCTGTTTCTACTCATCCTGACTCTGCGATCTTTGGAATTTTGCAAACAGAAAAAAAACACACACACAATAGCTATATCCAGAACACAACAATGGGTGACAAAAGTTGTCGCGACTTTGATTAATTGGATTTCAAGTGCCGATATATTTTACGCCCTGTCTGTGATTGGTGTGCTTGTTTTTCTTTTTTTGTCATTCAGGCATTGTCTGCCGGTACTGAGGACCAAAAAATATGTCTTTTGTAGAATCAGTGTGTGTTAATCTCAACATTTTAAGCGAAGTTAACAAGCCTAACACTTCCTCCATCAACCATGCAAACATAATAAGAACTGGACCAATACAAAATGCAGGTTTTGAGACCTAATATTCGGGGTCATGTTACTCTAAACCAGGCATACATGAATTATCCCCTGCACCTTACTTTGGTACAGGGTATTGTGTTTTATGGTTAAAATCGATACAGATTTAAATATACTTCCCAAGAACATTTTTATACCCTACACAACTATGTTGTCAGGGTATTATAGCTTTGTGCAGCTCCAAAAGTTTGTAACGCCGCGAAATATTGGTCCTAGACCCACCTTTAAGTATACCGATCGTCATATCTCGACTAGCTGAGTCGATCTAGACATGTGTGTCCGTCCGTCTGTCCATTATAATTTGTAAACACGATACAGGCTACAGTGATGGACCACTCTTCCATCCGTCCGTCCGTCCGTCCGTCTGTCCATTATAATTTGTAAACACGATACAGGCCACAGTTATGGACCAATCTTCACGAAATTTTGCATGTAGGATGGGTTCTGGTCAATGAAGACCCCTATTGTTTTTGGGAAAGATCGGTTAATATTTAGGGGATGAAATGGACCAAATACTAAATTTTTGTCGGTTTTTCTGGTCGCTCCACAGGCCGCAATAATGGCCCGAACATCGTGAAATTTTGCATGGAGAAGGGGGTCGGGCCAAAGAATAAGCATGCCTGTTTTGATAAAGATCGGTCCATATTTAGCGGGTCAAATGGACCCTGACTTTTGTGTGAAAAATGACAAAATTTTTATTCTATCGCGTATATATTTACCCCTGAAGGACATAGACCCGAAAAGTTGATATTATATCCAAGCGGAGTGGTTGACCTTCAAATTAAGACCAATTATATTGTTGCGTGTGCTCTGATGTGGGAGTTACACCTAAATATTTACAGGTATCTCCGTATTTGTATGTTATTTAGTAACCCATTATCACTCTAGAAAGCCGAACATAGCGCTGATCGCTTTGAAATGTTTCATGAGGTTCCAGTTATGGTCAAGGACAACGCCTATAATTTTCGGTGATGAACAGATAATAATTTTGGAATGAAGTGGACCGAAAACTTAATTTTTTGTGTTATTTTCGAGTCGATCTACAACAACACAACCCACGGTGAAGGGAATCTGGACAATAACTGTACTGAATACTCGTAATATTCGGAAAATATGTCAGTGTGAGGAAGAGGTGCTGTTTACCTCTAATCGGGCAAGAGTGTGAAAATATCACGAAATATTGCCCAGGCTCGGAATACACATCCGTAGAAAATTTGAGTTCAGTGGTAGTTGTGTAGGGTATCGTATGGTCGGCCCCGTCCGGCTATACTGCTCCGCTCACTGGTTATTTTTGGGCCTTTGGTGCCCCACTAGGATTTTTGTTTACATTGGTTGCGATCCGATTTCCTCTAATTAGTGTACCAAACTACCAATGTTTGAATGGAATATTCCACTGAATTAAGTATATGTGATTTATGTCCCTACTTGGTATTTTGGGTCCCCATTGTACCAACATTTTTTAATATTGGCCCCAGTTTCGTGGTATATCCCTTATGTTTTTCCGGCATTTTTTATCTACTCATATTATCTACATTATTGATTTTAGATTTTCTTTTAAGCTACCAACTTTGTTATTCAAAATAAAATTTGTTAACATTTTTCCATTCATTCGTACCATGTTAATAGTATAGAAGAAGCCTACTTTTAAATAATGAAGTGGAAATTTTTTGAACAACAA
This sequence comes from Musca vetustissima, assembly GCF_032173495.1. Lineage (NCBI taxonomy): Eukaryota > Metazoa > Arthropoda > Insecta > Diptera > Muscidae > Musca > Musca vetustissima. Next base: position 69,934 of record NW_026875165.1, read on the forward strand.
AAAATACCTCAAAAACTATTCGACATAGTCATCACAAATCGACACAAGAAAAACCTACACCGGAAACAGCAATACTAAGTGACTATGTGTGTGTGTGATTGGTGTCGTGTGTAACTATTATTATGTTAATTTCTTTAACAAAATGATATGTATACGAAGCGAGGCGATTCGATTCGATTGAGAACGACCAACAGCCCAACATCAACTGCCCTCAAAAGTAGTAAAGAATATATTTTTGTTTAAAGTATACTTGAGAGACATTGACTTATGTGGTAACTACAGCAGTGCAACACTGAATCGTCTTCCAAGAGGAGCAAACATATGTTTCAGTGGCTTAACAATGCCAAGCAACAAAACGCATATCACCATTCAAAAGATGTTGGCACTGTGACCCTCTCCCATTCCGTGTTTACGGGGGAAGAGAATTTATACTTCATATGCAAAATAGTATTGTGGTCTGTCCGAGTATGCAGTAGTATTACCACCACTGCCCTGTAGATTATTTTCTGCCTGGCTGGAGAAGTTGTACAATCATTGGTTAAGATAGCTTGTGTTTTTGTTTTTCCATTACTTTATAGTTAAGTGGGCGAATAGAAACAGGAGGCCTTAAAAATATATATATTTCCTATGGATTTTTGGGGACTTATTACAAAGTTTAACAAGATTTTAGGCGGGAGGGCGTGGAAAATACTAAATGTTACGCTTTGTTAAGATCGGTTCACATTTAGATATAGCTGTCACATAAAGTTCGTTTTATTTCATATAAATGTGGGATATTGTTGCGTATGTCCGATTGACACGGAATTAAGTACCGTACCGACTTATGTATAGAATAATGCGTGTACATTTTTGTCCAAATCGGTTCTGGTTTACACATAGCACTCATATATAGTTTCATCCGATTTTCAATAAATGGTTTACCCAATTCCAAAAGTTTGTTCGATTCACACGAAATTTTGCATAGTGCACCGAGTTGGGTATTGAATGACTGGTATTAAGTTTTTATACCCTTCACCACACCGTGGTACAGGGTATTATGTCATTGTGCATATGTTTGTAACAGGCAAAAGGAAACGAGATAGACACATGGTTCCTTTTGAGAATATATATAGAATCACTTTCTGAGTCGATTTACGCATGTCCGTCTGCCCGTCCGTCCATGTATTATTGTGAACAATGTACAGGTCGCATTTATGATCCGATTTGGATGAAATTTGGCATAGGTCACTTATTTGGCCCAAGGACGAACCCTATTGAAATTGGGAAAAATCGGTTCAGATTTAGATATAGCTTTCATCTATATTTTCGTCCGATTTAATGTAAATGGTGCACCAAAGTCCCTATATATCTTTCGATTTGCACGAAATTTGGCACAGCGTAATGAGTGAAGTAATGAAGCGTAATGAATTAGGTCTAGAAAAATGTGTTTTAAGTTTCGTGAAAATCGGTTCAGATTTATATATAGCTCCCATATATATTTTCGTCCAATTTAGATAAATGGTTTACCAAAGCCCCTTAATATCTTTCGGTTTGCACGAAATTTGGAACAGCGTAATGAATTAGGTCTAAATTGATGTGTGTTAAATTTCCTGAAATTGTTAAAATCGGTTCAGATTTAGATATAGCTTCTATATCTGACCAAATGAAAATATTAGTATAGGTTGCAAAATGACATGTTTATGGATCCAATTTCACTTTGCTAGTCCTTTAAAAATGCGACGTCTGCTAGGATTCATCTGTTGTATATATCCAAAGTGGTGAAGTTTGTCATATAGTCGGCCCCGTCCGACTTTACTACTTTCCTTAAGTTTTAAATTGTGCAACAAAGCCTTTAATTGCAAGAAATTGTCCAAAGCACTACGTTTTGTTCAAATCGATTCAGATATGATTATAGTTCCCATATATGGGCAATTTTGCCAAATTTAAATATTCCATGTTCGAAAGATCGGCTTTTTTATTTTCGTACTTACCTTAATATTACCCTTTTTATAATATTGACCTTCGTGGGATATGAATATGGAGATATTATAATAATCGCGAAAAAAGTTTCACGAAACATCTCTCATTTGCTGCAAGACATAATTGAAGATTGAAGCAGGGGACAAACTTTAACCGCATTTTTCTCGAAGCAATTTTTTACGAATGGCGGGCTCGATAACTCAAAAACTAATAATCCAATCGGTTCAAAATTTTGACTCGTTTCTCTGGGAGTGTGTAGCTCTCTTATGAACTAGGATAAAGCCAATCGGTGAAGATCTACCTTATTATTTAATTTAGTTTGTGCCCGCCATCCGTAAAATACTGATTCGAGAAAAATGCATTTAAGGGAACCCCCCCATTCTCGATTTTAATTTTTCAAGATTGACAAGATTGACTTTTTGAATGAATATTGTGAATGTCAATAAACTACATGTGTTGACAAAGTTTTACACGTCTGCGGTCAAAAAAGGAGCTTCTATTAACAAAAAACAAAAAGACGTAACTACAAGTGGGTTTATTTGATAAATGCAAAATGGCGTAACTAACAGAAAATTCACGTTTTTACTTAATTGTTATGACTGCCATTAAACTTAATAACTAAATTTGTTAAAAAAATTATAGTCTATTATTCGTCATATGCAATATCACCCTGCCGGTCACATTTTTTCATTGCACATGACATGTTTATAGTTTTCATTCAAAACAGTTTTTTGCTTCTCCTACACAATTATGTTTTTGTTAGTTACGCCTTTTTGCATTTTAGCTAACGATATATAATTGAAGATTTAAAATAGAAGAAAAATAATTTACAAAAAAAATTTGTTATTGTTTTGTTGTTGTTTTTTGTAATTAAAGAAAAGTCCTTATTTTTGATGGCGGGCATGATAACTCCTCACTGGAACATCGGAATCCGAAAATTCCAACGGTGTTAGAAAGATTACATGTCTGGCTCTCGTATGAACTAGGATTATTGACTTCGCTCTAAAATTAACAAAATGGTGGACCTTTGAAAAAATAATTTTGGAAAATCGCCGATTTTTTACCAAAACCCGGGTTAAAAATAAGGAAGATCTTCACCGATTGGCTTTATCCTAGTTCATACGATAGCTATACACTCACAGAGAAACGTGTAAAAATTTGAAATCGATCGAGTTATTAGTTTTTGAGTTATCGTGCCCGCCATTCCCAAAAAAATGTTTAGAGAAAAACGCGTTTAAAGTTTAAGAAGCCCTTGCGCCGTCTCTTGATGCTGACACAATAAATCGGTTATATCTTCAAGAGTTCTTGAGATTTTCATCTGAAATTTTGTAGGGACATTCTTTAATTAGTGTAGATTCGAATTATGTCAACAAAATTTTTGACCCCGAGAATGGGGGGGTCCCCTTAAAGTGTTAGAATCACTCTTGCTGTCGCTTTATGCGGACACAATAAATCGACTGGAATTTTGTAGGGACATTCTTACCTAAATATATATATATATTATATATATTACAAAATATAGATCAAATTACTCAGATTCGCGAATACAAAAATCCTATAATTGATTTTTGGATATTGCGGATTGCGCATCGAAACTAAAAAAATTCAAAATTGAGCGTCAAAATGTCTGCATCATTTTAAAGTACATGCAAATAAATTTTCGAAAACGTATATCAAAGGGACGTAAAACTCATTTTGTAGGCTTCTATTTTTACCACACTGTGGTACAGGGTATTATTCGTATGTCTTTGTGCATATGTTTATAACAGGGAAAAGGAAACGAGATAAACACATGGTTCCTTTGGAGAATACACATAGAATCACTTTCTGAGTCGTTAAATTGTAAACAAAGTACTGGTCACATTTACGATCCGAATTGTATGAAATTAGGCATTACTCATTTGTTTGACCCAAGGACGAACCCTATTGAAATTAGGAAAAATCGGTTCAGATTTAGATATAGCTAACATATATATTTTCGTCCAATTTAATGTAAATGGTGTACCGAAGTCCCTACACATCTTTCGATTTACACGAAATTTGGCATACCGTACTGAATTGAGTCTACAATGATGTGTGTTAAGTTTTGTGAAAATTGGTTCAGATTAAGATATAGCTCCCATACATATTTACGTCCGATTTAATGTAAATGGTGTACCAAAGTCGCTAAATATCTCTTGATTTGCACGGAATTTGGCACAGCGTACTCAATTAAATATAGAGTAATGTGTGCTAAGTCTTGTTTAAATCGGTTCAGATTTAGATATAGGTCCCATATATATTTTCATCCGATTTTATGTAAATGGTGAACCAAAGCCCCTATATATCTTTGAATGTGTAGGAATTTTAGATAGGGTACTGAATTCAGACCCTACTGATGTGTGCTAAGTTTCGTGAAAATCGTTTAGATTTAGATACAGCTCACATATATGTTTTCTTCCGATTTTATGTAAGTTGGCCGATTGGCACACAATTTTGTACAATGTACTGAAGTTAGCATAACCTTACGTGCTCCAAGTTTTGTTGAAATCGGTGGGCCGATTGACACAACATTTTGCAAAACGTACTGAAGTTAATTAAAATAATATATAGGTTGCAGAATGGCACGTATATGGATTCAATATTTCTCTAAGTTGGCATTTCAGGTTTCAAAATTCAATTAACATGCCCAAAAATATTAAACAGCCTTACATTTCTCGTTTCATTTTTATACCCTACACAACTATGTTGTCAGGGTATTATAGATTTGTGCAGCCCCAAAAGTTTAAGTATACCGATCGTCATATCTCGACTAGCTGAGTCTGTTAGCTGAGATCTGCTAATATTTAGGGGATGAAATGGACCAAAAACTTAATTTTTTCGGTTTTTCTGCTCGCTCCAGAGGCCGCAATTGTGGCCCAAACACCGCGAATTTTTGCATGGAAAAGTGGATCGGGCCAAAGAATAAGTTTGCCTGTTTTGATATAGATCGGTCAATATTTAGCGGGTCAAATGGACCCTGACTTTTGTGTGAAAAATTACAAAATGTGTATTCTATGGCGTATATATTTGCCCCTGAATGTTCTAGACCCGCGAAGTTAATAGTATGTTCAAGAGGAGTGGTTGACCTTTAAATTGACACCAATTATATGGTCGTACGTATTCGGATGTGGGAGTTACACATAAATATTTACGGGTACTTACGTACTGAGATATTATTTAGTAACCCATTACCACACTAGAGGGCGGAATTATAGCGCTGACCGCTTCGAAATTTTCCATAAGATTAACGTTATGGTGAAGGACAACGCCTATAATTTTCGGTGATGATCATAATCATTTTGGGTCAACCTATAGGCCACAATTGAAAGCCGAACATCACAACACAATCCACGGTGAAGGGAATATGGACAAGTAATTAGAAGGACTGCATATTAGTAATATTCGGAAAATAGGTCAGTGTAAAGAAAAGGTGTTTTGATCTCTAATCGGCAAGGAGGTGCAAATATGCCCTGGCTCGAAATAAACATCAGCAGAAAGTTAGAGTTCCGTGATAGTTGTGTAGGGTATCCTATGGTCGGCCCCGTCCGACTATACTGCTCCGCTCACTGGTTCAATATATAACAGTTCAAAGTATTCAACCACCTTCCATGGATAAAGGCCCCATCATGCTGCCCACTGCTACTCTGTTTTTCCAGACACCAAATAAAATGTCTTCAGTTGTTGTTGCTGTAGGGTATTGTTTTTATTAGGTTGTGTTGTTTTAGGTTATGATGTGATTTAAATTCATTCATAAGTTGTTCTCAAAATACACACCACTTCCCTGCAGTTATTTTCTGAATGGGTCACTTCCCTGGTGGACAAATAAAAGCAAACAACAACGATGACACGTTATAATTTTCCTAAAGAAAACACACATACTCCTCACCGTGGTTTATGTGTAGGGATATTGAGATAGGTGGGGTGGGAGGTGTGTATGTAAAATGATGTTACGCCTATTTGTTGACGCAGTTACTTGTCATTGTTGTCCCAAACCACCACCACTCTGCCATTTGAGAAGCCACCATTTCTTTTCCATAAGAAGCTTTACTTAGAGCTCTCTGTTTGACTGTATCCATTCATCCAGCGTGTGCATTGTGTCAATAAGTTAAGCTTTTTTCAGTTTGTGCATGTTGGTGCCGTTGCTGCTTCTTTTGTTGTCAACTGTTTGGTGCTCCATTCTTGTATGAGTTTTGCGACACTGAGAATGATGTTCGTAAATGCGACCCAGGCAGTTAGTCAGCCAGCCATACGTGTCTGTATGTCGATTACAACGATAATGATGAGGTGGCATTATGTTTCCGTCTTAAGCGATCTGGAACTTGAATTAATGAATTACATTTTTTTTGTGGAACGCCAACGTTGCGTCGCCGACTCCTTTCATTCTACAACAACCCGGGAGGGAATGTCTTGGGCCCTGCTCTTTTGAGGTCTACACAATTCATTGAAAAGAAAAAAATGTTGATGTTTGCCACAAAATTATGCTAAATCAGTGTTTCTACAGTGTTAATTAATTGTAATATTCACAGTATTCATAGCATTGGATTGTCGGTTCCTGCAGACAGCCAGCCAACCAGCCATTCCCCCTGTTTGTTATTTTTTGTCTTTGGGATCGTTTCGTATGTTATTGAGCTTCTTCACTATTATCATATTGAAATTTGAAATTGTTGATTGTTGTTTGTTTTGTGTTTATTTTCATTTCTTTTGGGTGGGATTGGAACGAGCAATGTTTATCTTGTCCAGTTATTATAATTATTTTTTTTCGATTCTTGTATGTTTATTTAATAAACTGTTCTGAGATTTTAATGAGTTTTTGGTGGATTTCTTTCTTGTTATGAAATTTTATAGATGATTCATTTACAAGAGATATAATTGTTTTTCTTTAGGAAAATAACTCAATATTCACGCAATTGAATAATTTCAATTTGAGTGTTTGTAGTCGAAAAAACTCTGAATTTTGTATTTTTTAATATAGTATGAGTTGTAGTGGAGAAAAGCATAGTTGGCGCCATGTTGAGAGGCAATAAGATACATTTCTTAAACACTTTTATTCCCTTCAGCACAGTATATAGAGTATATTCATTTAGTCAATCGGTTTGTAACTCGGGGAAATTCTCATTAAGGACCTTTCAAAGTATATATAAACCCTGATTACACTGATTAGACTATCTAGTCATGTTCGTCCGTCTGTTGTAATCAAGCTATCTTCGAAGAAATTGAGATAGGGTGCTGAAAGTTTGAATAGCATAGCTCCAATATAGCGTTGCCACAAAAGATGCTATATTTTCACCACGTGGTGAGTGTTCAAATATATATGGAAGTTATATCTAAATCTGAGCCGATTTTCTCGCAACATAAAGGTAATTGGACATCAAAATTCGTGAAAACAACGACTTTGGTGCACCATTTACATTAAATCGGGCGAAAATATATATGGGAGCTATATCTAAATCTGAGCCGATTTGCACGAAACTTAACACACATCATTCTAGACTTAATTCAGTACGCTATGCCAAAATTCGCGAAAGTCAAGGCAAATATATGGACTTTGGTGCACCATTTACATTCAATCGGACGAAAATATATACGGGCCGACTTTCTCGCAACATAACTCACATGCTTCTAGACTTAATTCAGTACGTTATGCTAAAGTTCGTGCAAATCGAACGATATGTAGACACTTTAGAGCACCAATTACATTAAATCGAACGAAAATATATATGGGAGCTATATCTAAATCTGAGCCGATTTTCTCGCAACATAAAACACATCATTCTAAACTTAATTCAGTACGCTATGATAAAGTTCGTGCAAATCGAACGATATGTAGACACTTTAGTGCACCAATAAATTAAATCGGACGAAAATATATATGGGAGCTATATCTAAATCTGAACCGATTTTTCCAAATTTCAATACGATTCGTCCTTGGGCAAAATAAACGAGCTGTTCCAAATTTCATCCAATTCGGATCATAAATGTGACCTGTACTTTGTTTAAAATTTGACATCAACAGACGGACATGCATAAATCGACTCAGAAAGTAATTCTATGCATATTCTCAAAGGGAACAATGGGTATATCTCGTTTCCTTTTGCCTGTTACAAACATATGCACAAAGACATACAATTTTTATACCCTACACAACTATGTTGTCAGGGTATTATAGCTTTGTGCAGCCCCAAATGTTTGTAACGCCGCGAAATATTGGTCCTAGACCCACCTTTAAGTAAGTCGTCATATCTCGACTAGCTGAGTCGATCTAGACATGTGTGTCCGTCCGTCCGTCCGTCTGTCCATTATAATAAACACGATACAGGCCACAGTTATGGACCAATCTTCACGAAATTTTGCATGTAGGATGGGTTCTGGCCAATGAAGACCCCTATTGTTTTTGGAAAAGATCGGTTAATATTAAGGGGATGAAATGGACCAAATACTAAATTTTTGTCGGTTTTTCTGGTCGCTCCAGAGGCCGCAATTATGGCCCAAACACCGCGAAATTTTGCATGGAGAAGGGGATCGGGCCAGAGAATAAGCACTTTTGTTTGTTTTTTGCCATTTTGAAAAATGGCAAAATTTGTATTCTATGGCATATATATTTACTCCTGGAGGATGTAGACCCCAGGAGTTGATAGCATATCCAAGAGGATTGGTTGGCCTTTAAATTGATACCAAATATAGTTATGTATCTACTCAGATGTGGGAGTTACAGTCAAATATTTACAGGTGCTTACGTATTCAGATATTATTTAGTAAATTACCACATTAGAGGGAGAAATATCGCGCTGATGGCTTTGAAATTTTTCATGAAGTTCCAGTTATAGTCAAGAACAACGCCTACAATTTTCGGTGATGATCAGGATACAATTTTGGGATGAAATGGACGGAAAACATAACTTTTTGTGTGTTTTATGGTATAATCCGAAAATCACAACACAACCCACCGTGAAGGTAATCTGGACAAGTAATTAGAAGGACTGTACTGAATATTCGAAAAAAGTAAGAAAGAGGTGTTGTTGATCTCTAATCGGACGAAATACTACTCAGACTCAGAATAAACATCCTCAGAAAGTTAGAGTTCGTGGTAGTTGTGTAGGGTATCGTATGGTCGGCCCCGTCCGACTATACTGCTCCGCTCACTGGTTTAATATTAATTTATATTGAATAATTTCTGGAAAGAAATTTTTATTTCGAATACTCGAAAATTCCAAAGAGAACCATCAAGACCTCTATTAATCTGGAGAATACCTCTATAAATCTTGGATATTATAAAAAATAGTTTGAAGGATTTTTAAAATAATCTATTGAAGTCCTACTACAGATATTGAAAAATAAACTCCAATCTGCAGTATACACCGAATCCATCAAAGAGACAACTTGTACATTTGTAGATACATACGTCGGGTCTTATACTCCAAAGGCCTTAAAGTGGGAGTTATATTTAAAAGACTTTGAAACAGCTCTTTTTTATGTGAGACATGTCTTCAATATTTTCTTAAAGAGGTCCAGGATATAGATTTAGAATGCATTCAGGAAGGAATGGAAGAACTTGAGGTAGATCTTTTATTATTTGGAAAACATTGAGGTAGGCCTCCAATGCATTAAAATACAATCCTGAAGCGGATCTTCTACATCGAGGTCACCCTAAACAGGTCTTAAATTCTGTAGAAGACTTTGAGGCATTTCTATACCATCGCACACATTGAAAGTGGCGTTTCCTCCTATCGATTACTTTGAGGAATGATTTTCATCCTATAGAGGACTCTGAATCAGATCTTCTATACTATAGAAATCTCTGGTACAAGACCACTCTTCTATAGAGGAGCATCTTATATTGCATAAAATATTTAATACTATTCGAAAGAAGAAATTAATTAGATGTTACGGTAGAACTTCTATTTGAAAAAAAAACGATATATCTTGAGCCAGGTCTTCTATTAAGTAGACGACTTTAAAACATGCCTTCTCTATCTTCCTATAGAAGATCCATATATGGATATTTTGTTATGAATATCATATGGAAGATGTTAATACTTGTCTTATATTATTTAGAAGACGTTGAGGCACGCCATCTATTCATTAAAATATCACAACCAAGCGGACCTCCTCGACAACTTTATGGCAGTTTTATACCATTAAAGACATTGGGAAATGGGTTTCATGCTATCGAATACTTTGATCTTATATTTTATAGAGGACTTTGGGACAAATATTTTATGTCCTGTGACATGTCATTGAGGGACGGTCTTCTCCCATATAATAAGTTAATTTCTATTCTAGGCAGGATTGATATCTATTATTATATAAAAAATCCTTCAGGATTTTTTGAGACACGTCTACTTTTAGTTCTAAAGAAATATCTATCTATGAACCCATCCAAACTTCCGATTAAGAGGATAATTTTTGGTAGGGAGATTTCCAACACAATGAGAATCCAGACTATAAAATTTGGTTGAAACACGTTGGACTGATATATCCCATATTCAATACCGAACATCGTGGGAGTAGCAGCAATCTATTTGAATTTTCCGGAGAATTTTGCAGACTGAATAACAATCTTAATATATTAGGTTGGGGAATACGAAATCCATTATTTTCTCGTAAAGTATGGATCATTTCATTTTATGCTCGTTGGATAATTTCAGATTTATGCTCGTTGGAAGGGTGACATTTCACATTAAAAAAAATTATTATGCTGTTTTTTGTTGGGAAATGAACAAAGAGAGAATTCGGTATATTTTACAATTTTTCTCTGACAAAGGCGAAAATGCAAGCCAAGCGGCTAAAATTGTAAAATTGTCCATAATTGCTTTTTACCAATACTGTAAAAGGCAATTATGTACAATTTAGGTTTCGTAGATTTCATTCAGGAATTTTTGATGTTAAAGATGTACATCGCACTTGAAGGCCGGTCGTCGAAAACGTCGATAAAATTTAAGAAATTATCGAGAAATGCCTTTAAAATGGCAACAAACCATACAACAAAACGGTGCACATTTGGCAATAATCGGACATTTCGAAGCATGTTAAATAAAGTCCTATATTTCATATGAAAACAATGGATTTCTTTTTCTCCCACCCTAATATACCTCCACCACAAAGTGGAAGGTTATTATTATTTTAAAATGTATTTGAAAACATTATTTTTTCCGACAAACAATATATTCTTGAAAATCAAGCACGTTTCCGAATTTTGGCATCAAATTCGAATCATTTTAATATTATTATATTTTTGAAGAATAGTTTACTAATTGATCTCCATCCAAAACATCTCTTTTCTTGGACAAAAAAAATATATGTATATTTTTAAAAATTTTAAAACACAAAAGAAACATTTGTAACAGAATAAAAACATTAACATGTTGCGACATAAACCGATTAAAAACTTTAATAACTTAAAGTATACGTCGAACTCAATATATATTGATAAGAGACCGAAACATCTTGATGGAAAACTCCTCCAAATCCGTTCATTTAATGGCTGAAATGTTAATGTCGTCTAGCCAGGCATTGTCACATGATATGTAAAGCGGGTGACAAAAAAACAACAACAAAAGCAACAACAACACAAAAAGTGAAATGAAAACATGATGAAATGTTGATCGAATCACATTTTCGTGGTATGTGAGAAGATTGAACTGCTTTATATTTGATATTTATTGAAAACTTCAAAAGAAGATTTGAAATTATGATAAAAACAGTAGCATCGAATCGTAATAACTGTTGCACAGTGATTTATATATGCGGAACCTATATCGAAATCAGAAATGATTTTAATAATAGTTAATACAGGTCAGAATGCGATATTGATCTCCGAAGTCCGATTTCATGTATAAGATATAGACAATTTGCCAAAAAAAAAAAAGTGTGTTTAACCACCATTATCCCGGAATTACACCCGTTACAATCGAAACATGCTGCTGAAATCATAAAAAATACCGAAAAATGCCTTAACATATATTCCATGCCGTAATATACGTTTTCTTCAACACTGTTGAAAAAATTTAACCAAAACCACAAAATACCGAATAATGGGGGCAAACTTTGTAGGTCGATTTTCTACTCAATACTCATCCAAAATATAAAATTCCTGTCAATTTCGTCGAAACATGTGCTCAAACTCCCCAAAATACCGAATATTTCCAAAATACCGAATAATGGGGTGGTTCCGTTCGGAAACTTGGTCCAAAATTGATAATATTTGGTAGGGCGATTTTCTACTCAATGATCATCCAGAATACAAAATTACTGTAAAGTAGTAATTAGAACATGTCCCCAAAATACGGAATATTGTGGAATACCGTTATATTTGGATATCCAAAAATGTGGACCCATTTTGATAAATTTTAGTAGAAAGATTTTGTATTCCGCGGGATCCCAAAATACAGCTGATAACGTTGAACAACGTTTCCGAATGTCCCAAAATACTTAATAATGGGGACTACCCTGAAACTTATAACAATATTGATAATTTTTTGTAGGCACATTTTCTAATCAGTGATCTACCAAAGTTATAAAATTATACTCAATTTGTTGGAAACACATGACCCAGCTCCCCAAAATACCGGGAGATACCATTATATCAGGCCAACCGGAAATTTGGAAACAATTTGCTAATTTTTGGTAAGGAGATTTTTTGCTCAAAAAGAATCCCTAATATCAACCTAGAAGAAATTCTGTTCTAAAAATTTCCAAACCCTATCCCAAATATTTCGGGTTTTATCCATCTTGTTTACTATGCCTCACAATGTAATATCCTTGGTATAGACCCAATTGTTGAATATTTAAAGCGAAATTGCATTACGAATTTTCAACCGTGTCAAGGGGAATTTGGCATCCATTTTGATAGTATTTTTTGATCAAAAAGAATAATATCAACCAGAAATTCTTTCTTATAAAAATTTCCAAACCCTATCCCAAATATTTCGGGTTTTATCCATCTTGTTTACTATGCCTCACAATGTAATATCCTTGGTATAGACCCAATTGTTGAATATTTAAAGCTTATTTGTGGTTGTCCCATGGGCCATGGGTAACGCATTCAATTGAAAGTATTGTCGATATTGGTCCAGTTTCTTATTTTTCAAAACATTATTCATTTCAGGATCAGCTTGATATCATTTTGAGGGTATAACAAAGTTCTGCCAGCTCGAACATAAGATATTTGTTGTATTTCTTTACTTTAATAATCTCGGCTTGACGTACCTATGCACTTAGTTAACCACTGTTCATGTCGAAACATCATTGTCACCACCATCATCATCATCGTCACCATCATTGGTGGCAATACGATATCGATTATTGATTCATGTTAAGAGCATTTGATGAGGGCATAAAGAAGCCAAGCAATATAACAACAACAATGCCTGGAATTACAAAAAGGTTTGGAGGTCTAGCGGGCGGATAGCTGTTGTTGTATCCAACTGGCCCAACTAATACCGAACATGTTATTGGAAATAATAACAATGCGATTAGTTTAAATTTTACAAAAAGCAATAAAATGCTTTTTAAGACAATGCCGTTTGTAGTGGCTGCGACGACAATGGGTTTTGTTTTGTGTGTGTGTGTTTTTTCGGGCGGACTTTGCTGATCCAATTTCAAATGAGTTGACGACAACGCGTCGCAACCGTAATGCTTAAGACCATATCTGAGATTCCAGTCAGTGAAGTAGCAGCAGCGTCAACATAATTCAATACCTGTTTAAATCCTCTGAACAAAAGATCGACACACACATACACATATAGGCAAACACTATTGTCTCCAGAGTTTTGTGAGCACAACAAACACAACAACACATTGATTCCAAAACCATGCTGTCGTTCCGATACACCTTAGAGTGCAACTGTGGCCACTGTAGCTCCAAACAATTTAACGCACATAAGGTGAACCCACCACGAACAAACAGAAATAATCGAAATCGTAATGAAACAAATGTGTTTAACCCACAATGGCAACAACAACAAAAAAGGAATAAGATATGTACACAATAGCAAAGAAAAAGAATGTATAAAAATATTTGTAATCAGCCCCAGAGCTACATAAATATCCATTAAGATACGGACACAACAACCGTTACGCTTGAAGAAATATTCAGCTACTGGTTTTGAAATTCCTTAACCAAAATCAATATTTCTCGAAATAAAAATCAATATCCAAGCAAAGCGAATTTAATTTTTTGGGGTACATTATAACTTATAGAGCAGAGCGTAAGATTACCTAAATTTTGAATAGTTTCATTTTGCTTAAGCATTGATGCGTTAAATCTGTTGGGATTTTTTAAAGTTGGTCCATTTTTCTTTTATTTTTTATTAATTGTTAATCCTTCAAAAACTGCTTCGAGTTTTGGGAATAAATATATACGTATTTATCCGTCATATGATGGAAAACAGGTATTTTATTGACAAAATGGAATTCATGGTCTGGGAGGAAGAAATCAGCATGATAGGTACATTAAAAACGCAGAAGGTTACGTTTTTGTGTTATCGTGCATCCCTAAATTTTCTAATTGACTTAGAGTTTAAAAAAAAAAATTTTTTTCTTACTATATTTTTTTCCAAAACTACATAAGGAGGACTTTTTTTGCGAGCGGTAACAGCCACTTTTAATCAAATTGAGAATTAGTCTGCCAAAGTGAGACCAAGCTGATGGTATCCACGCGCAAGACGTCCAGTAGACTCGCACCAACTGTGGAACTTGAAAACTACCGCTTCGAGGTAGTGAACGATTTAATTTACTTCAGTACCGCCATAAATAAAACTAATAACATCAGCTTTGAAATCCGGAGGAGCATAATGTTGGCCAACAAATACTACTATGGGCTGAGAAAGCAAGACCTGACAAACTTACACTCTACTTGGTACTTGTGCAAGTAGTTTAAGGCAGCTCTTGGAGTGTTTGAAAGAAAAATTCCATAGAAGATCTATGCACCGATATGCATCGACGATGAATATAGTCGTCGAATAACCCTTAAGCTATACAATCTATTTTCGGACATCGTATCGACGTGCAGCGACTACGTTGGCTAGGCGATTTTGTGAGATTGGATGAAGATGTCCCAGCTCAAAAGGCATATAAAAGCGAGCCCAGAGATGGTTCACGCAGAAGGGGAATGCCTCGAAACCGATGGAAAGATCGAGTAGAAGACAACATCTCGGAACTTGTTCTTTCAAATTGAATTAGATGCCCACAAGACTGACGCGCTTGGAAATCTTTTTTAAGCTCGGCTTATAAACACACGCCCACTAAGTAAGTAAGTATAATTTTTCCCAAGCCTACACAAGGCATGGATATATTTCAAAGACTATACTTTTTAAAGAAATGTTTAAAAGATTTTATTTGTAGAACACTCAAAAAACGTGGTTTTAAACAAAAACAAGTGAAAAAGCGTTAAGTTCGGCAGGGCCGAACATTGGATACCCTCCACCATAGATATACTGACAGGTACTTGAAATAAAAATACAGGGAAAATACCAAAAAGTGGACCTATATCGACATTTCCACAAACCGGTTATATAAACCACAATGTAAACTATACAACAAATTTCAGAAATTTTTAATGGACAATTATTCTCTCAGCTTTATGGATAATGAGGGTATATACACGGTTAAAATGGTTCTAGATCCATGTTTCCTTGGATCAAATTTGTTTCAGAAAATTTCGATTTCATCCAAACTTTGGCCATCTTCCAAACATCGGTCCACTCCTTCTGGTACCTCCCACACAGGGCTAGTTCTAAATACGGGTTATAGTTCATATATAGTTCATTATGGAACCGTACGTTCTAGTTTTTTATCTCGATATCCTTCGCAGGTGAAATGATTACAACAGAGTGTTAGAACCAAACCCAAAACGAGGAAAAATAGATAATTATATTAATATAAAAAATGGGGTTATATGGGGACTACGCCTAAAAGGGGTTGACTATTAATAATTTTTGGTAGAGAGATTTGTTTCCATATACGACTACAAAATACCAAATTTCAGTGATTTCGGTTGAAAAACGCGCTCAAGAACCCTAAAATCCCGAAATTTGGGGGTACCTTATATGGGGACTACCAGAAAAAATGGACTTATATTCATAATTTTTTTGTGGAGTGATTTGGACCCTATTTAGAACTCAAAGTATTAAATTACAGCCAATTTGGTGGAAAAATACGACCAAAACCCCCAAAATACTGAAAATTAGGAGGTACCGTTATGTGGGGGCTACTAGAAAAAGTGGACCTATATTTATAATTTTTTGTGGCGACATTTAGTACCCAATAAGAACCCAATGTACCAAATTTCAGCGAATTCGGTTGAAAAACGCGCTCAAGAACCCCAAAATTCCGAAAATTTGGGGGTACCCTTATATGGGAGCTATGCCTAAACGTGGCCGATATATCCTATTTTCGAACTTGACCTGCCTGCAGACAAAAGACAACCCTATGCAAAATTTCAGCACCCTATCTAAATTCCTTCGGAAGATAGCGTGATTACAACAGACGGACGGACGGACAGACGGACGGACATGTCTAGAATTTTACCCTGATCAAGCATATATATACTTTATAGGGTCGAACATGAATATTTCTTTGAGTTACAAAAAGAATGACAAAATTAATATACCCTCCATGCTATGGTGGAGGGTATAACAATGACCCTCCAGGACCAATCCTTAGCGTGAAAATTTTTAAAAGTTGTTTTAGGACAACCAATAATATATTTAAAAACATCATTGCCATTACGTTAAAGAATATAAAATCGAGCTATCATAGGCTCTTTGATTAACCATTTAAATCAAATGGGAAATATATATAGGAACTAGACCCAAATCTGAACCAATTTTCATCAATTTCGAAAGAGTTCGTCCTTAGGCCAAATTAATAAGCTATACCAAATTGCATCAAAATAGGATCATAATTGCCATCGGTACATTGATCTCAACAATACAAGGATGGACGGACATAAATAAATCGACTCATTTCCTTTTGTTTCCATCTCATTTTAGAAACATATGTACAATGACATAATACCCTGTACCACAGTGTAATGAAGGATATCAATACACAGTCTCCTGAAGTCAAACATTTTTTGTGCAGTTCCACAAGACAGAAAACGTCCTTGTGAAAAAATATAGTAATATTCGTTCAGGGTTATTGATATCGTTCATATCGGTACAAGTGTGCTTGAAACCTTCTTAACTTATTTTAGTTTACTCCATATAACACTGCACTTCAGTTATGTCCCACTGCACCATAACCTATGAAATGTCTCTAAAATTCACATTCATTAATACAAGTTCGATTAGTTTTAATCTAAACATTAACTTTGCATTTATTACATTTTATTTTGAATGGCCAATATACACTTCGAAAAAAACAAACAGTAGCAATGAACGGTAAATTTTAATACTTATTTTTCTATTCCCAACTAAAATTTTAAAATTTTAATACTTATTTTTCTATTCCCAACTAAAAATATTTGTATGCATTTATATTTAATACTCTTCTCTCGTTTTCATGTAAAACTGATAGGATTATCGAATAATAGTCTATACTAACAATAAAAACAATAGAAAATCTCTGGTCAATCAGTGGCTCATCGGAAGTATATTTCTTAATTCATCTAACATATCCGATTCCTTTATGAAATAATTCGTTCCTGCTACTGAACAAGGTTTACACAATTGTGGCCCTTTCTAAAATATTCGAATGTATTTCTTTATGTACGTCATGTACAACGACGTCTCCACGATCACCATCGAACATATTAAATTTCCATAATAATGCCATAATCGAACAGTAGCAGTTTATGTCAATAAACTAGTGAATGAATTTCTGTTCATCCGCCAACCTAACAGAATTTTAATCAAACACAAAAGAACTGTCGATTTTGATTTACAAATGAAACCAGAAATATGTTACTTAAGACGATGGGCCGTAGCGAACACAGCGACAAAGACAATCGTGTTGGTAACGCATTGGACGGGCATACGAAGAAAAACACTACCACAATATGCTCCGCTCCTCCGTCCGTCTGTTCGTCGATTTATCCGATCTTTACTAAGATATCAACAAATATTTGGCCACCAACATAGTTTTGTTTTTGATCGTGGAAGACCACAATGTTAAGCTATCGACTACTAAATTTTTTGGGCTCAGTTCAGTCGGTTTGATTTGAAGGGTCTACAATGTCGTCAGCAGATATACGCATATAAAAAATATCCATTCAAACAAACAAACACATATATGGCCAGATACGAATGGAATATTATGTCGTAAAGATCATAATTCATTGTATAAAGTATTCATAACATTAACAATGTACAAATTGTTTCGGTCACAAAGCCAAACTTATGCTGCTGCATTCAGCTAGGAAGGCAAGTCAAAGACAAACACAATGGAAAGAAAATGAATAACAAACAAACAAAAAACCCCAAAGCACCAACATTTATAAATATTCGATATCAGACAGAGTAGACAGATATATGCATTTGGATCAGTCCAAAATGAAATGTTTGAATTGCAGCGTTTGGAACAATAGCAATAATGAAACACTAATAAAAATAATGATTATCATTATCAAAACTTTTGTTCGATTTCAAGGTATTAACCAGAAACAGAGACATTTTTTTTTCTGAAAAATGTCTTTTTTACACGATGATAGTGTGGTAGGTGTCGTCTTTATTATTTTAAATTGTATTGTTTAATAGAGTTACATCTAATATTAACCCAACTTTAAACATGGGAAGAGGTGCAGATATTTGAACCCGATCTAATTTTGCTAAAAGTTTTTTTTCTGTTCACCATTTTTATTTTATTAAAATAAAATTGTAATAAATTATTAATCATTGGATCTTAAAGACTGATGAACGAAATTTGGTGCAAAGTCACTTGGAGATGAAACTTGGCATGAAAGAAAATCCACCACCACCACCATAATTTTCTTTATATTCTCACCGTTGTGGCTGTAACTGTGCATATAAAACAAACTATGAAGAGTATATTTTATAATTGCATACTTGTGCTATTTGGTCTAGGTTTCGGAATATCCAACAACAAACGTGGCATGAAAGATATAATAGATCTTTTATTCATGTATGATTCTACAAACTATATATGTATATTCTTGGACATGAAAAAATTGTAAGGCAAACACTTCGGTGGCACGTTATTTGCTTCCAGGTGTGTTTTATATCGAATTTCGTCCTGATTAATTTATTTTTGATATATCCAAATTTTTGGATATAATATAGCATATATTTTGGACTATATCTAAATCTGAACCGATTTTCATGAAACTTCACGTACGTCATTCTAGGCCTAATTCAGTACACTATGTGAAATTTCGTGCAAATCGAAAGATATTTAGGAACTTTGGGGCACCATTTACCTTAAATCGGACGAAAATGTATATGGGAGCTATATCTACATTTGAACCGATTTCCACGAAACTTAGCACACATTCAATATGCTATGCAAAATTTCGTGCAAATCGATATTAGATATTGAAGGATTTGGCACACCATTTACCTTAAATCGGACGAAATAATATCTAAATCTGAACCGATTTTTCCCAATTTCAATAGGGTTCGTCCTTGGGCCAAATAAGTGACTTGTGCCAAATTTCATCCAAATCGGATGACAAATGCGACCTGTACTTTGTTTACAATTTTACATCAACGGACGGACATGAATAAATTGGCTCAGAAAGTGATTCTATGCATATTCTCAAAAGGAACCATGGGTCTATCTCGTTTCCTTTTGCCTGTTACAAACACATGCACAAAGTCATAATACCCTGTACCACAATGTGGAATCGAATATTTAAGCCACACTTTCCAAAATCATTTGCTGCAGTATAGGATAGTTCGAAGTGAGTTTAGGAAACATAATTTTAAAACCAGTAAGGAAAGTAGAAAAGATGGTCGGGGCCGACTATATGATACCCTTCACCACTATGGATATATTAAACATATGCATCCTAACTGATGTCGAATTTTTGAAGGAACATTAATATGAAATTGGATGCAATAAAATACGTGATCCTTATCTAAATATGAACCGACTTAGATTAATCCATAAACACGTCATTCGTTTGTTATGTAAATCGATTTAAAGCATGTCACACGTTAAGTAATATTAACTTCAGTGCGTTGTGCAAAATGTTGTCTCAATCGGCCAAACTTTCAATCTTTGGCACACCATTTACCTCAAATCGGACGAAAATATATATGGGAGCTATATCTAAATCTGAAACGATTCCAACAAAACTTGACTTACCATAGGTTATAACAACTTCAGTTCGTTGTGCAAATTTTGTGTCAATCGGCTAAACTTTGATTACTTCTTCTTTTGTATAAAATGGTAAATTTCCTATAACCAATTAATATTAGGAGTTGATCCATTCAGAACACTTTCCCCATAATCGAAAACCAGCCGAACTTGACGTTTTTATCAATTGCTAATATGACTTTTGGGGCCGGTATATATAACTTATTCCGGAAGAATATTATATTAAAACCAGTAGGGGAAGTAGTAAAGTCGGACTGGGCCAACTATATGACCACTTAACCACTTTGGGAATATTTTACATGTGTATCCTAAAGACGTCGCCTTTAAATATGTGATCTTAATCTATCAACCTACGTACTGTTTAAAATTTAATTTCAATCAGACACCTATTAATTATTTCGTGTATAATTAACAAGAATAAGTCAATATTATACAGTATTGTTCGAAACCTAAGCAACTTTTTCTTAGTAAGTAATCATGGTCTTTTATTATCTTGTTAAATTGTATTATGAAACTTACTTATGTTATTAACTATTGCATTATATAGTCGACTACGCTTTACTGAAACGGAAAAAAGTCGGATTTTTGAACTGAAAATAATCTTAAATCAGTACGCTGTGACAAAATTCGTGCAAATTGAACGATTTTCAGTTACCTTTGTCGATTCTTTTGCCTGTTACAAACATATGCACAAAGACATAATACCCTGTACCACAGTGTGGTGAAGGGTATAATAAGGTGTTGTGGAATCAGCATTAATAATTACAAAAGCCAACATCAGCAAATAGGTTTTTTCTATTTTTAAACATTCCAGAACTATCTTGGAGGTCTGCATTATTCCCCATTTATTATATTAGTAAGAGTGTGCCGTTATAGTTCAACTCAATTACCATATATATTTTCATAATCAAATACAATAAAATTAAATGGATTTATCGTGTTCTTTTGGGTGATAAAAAGTTCGATTTTCTGTTTTTTTTTCTCTTTATCACCCAAAGTAATGGATTGAACATAATATGATCTATCCTTTCATATATACACGTATATATGTTTGAAGGAGTTGTGTTACTTGATTATCCATTGAGTATAATAAAGAAGATGTGAACCATAGTCGCGTCGCCGCGAACATCATTGCCATCATCTTCGGTATTGTCATCATAAACAAAAACAACTACAAAAAAATGATTCTTCAACTGGAGTTCTGAGATGATACTTATATGTGTGTCCAAATCTTCGATGATGGCCCACAGCAATGAATCAAGTAATTTAAAAGAACGAGGGAGAGATGTAAACGGTTTGTAAATCTTGCATCAAAAATAGGAAGAAATTGTTATCAAAACCAGTAGCGAAAAGACCAACGCAGAATGATGCCGACAATATGATACCACTTTGGATATACATCTGAGTTGTTCCTCTTTCAATTGAGGTGTGGGAATATCTATAAAAAAAGATTATGCTATAGATATACCTATAGATATAGATTTAAAAAAATATATATATTTCTCTATAAAAAGGGCTTGTGTCTTTAGAAGAAAAGTTTTAAATATATGAAAAAAAGTCTAGAGTCCTTATCATTCATCCAACGGTAGTAAAAAATGTACAAACTAATAATTTTGTACAGCTAGACTCCTGCAATTTAAGCTTTTTCAAAAGCCAAGTTCGACGTTTTAATGTAATTGAGGCTTTCATTAATCTTGTATGTCCTCTGTTATTTTACCACATTATCGAATGACCCTCAATAATAACTTAATAAACTTATAAAATAGTCGGCGGTATTTGTTTGACTTTATATCCATATTTTTTGTGTCCGCTTTATTTCGTTTGTTTCTGGCCACTTTTATAGCTGACAACATTTCGAAGCAATTGGACAGAAACATGAGTCCATCATAAACTGATAAAAACCGATAAAGTATAGAACTGAATACCAGAGACAGACTCAATATGTTTTTCATAAAAAAAATCTCCCAAGGAAGACAATATGCTCCAAAGATGTGACTGCAGGAGGAAGAGGAGAAGGATGAGACAGATAAAAGCATATAAGAACAACATAATATGATTTATGAAGATCACCCTTTCGTTGTGTGTAACGACGACAAGAGGACAACGCTGCCAAATATCATGAATTCAATTTACTGGACCACAATGCAGCTACAATGGTTGTGCCTTTGAATGATTCGCCAAGAAAGAAGATGAACTCAAAAGACAAACATTGAAGAATCTATACCTGAATTATGATTATTCTGTCGATATAGAAGAGTTGAGATTGGTTGGTTGAGACGGTTGTAGGTAGGTATGTGTATTATCTACATGTTAACAAAATATGGATTTTTTTGTTGTATTGTGGCAACATTAAATCGAAGGATGCATTGTCAACATTTCACAATTAATAATGTTCAGTTAGCGGGTGTTTTTCGTCGTTAGTCGATTTTATTGTGTCACATTTGTTCGTTGTAGACGTCCATCGTTATGATAAGTCATTTATTTAGTTATAACCTACCCAAGACGTTCATATGGGTTGGATACTGGCCTATATATTTGTAATACCCATGCATCGTGGAGTGTAGTAATGGATTTTCTGTGGTTTTTTCAACAGTGTTCATTCAGTCGCCGTCATCATCATTGTCAACAGTACTGTGGCTAAAGATGCTGTCATAATACTTGTGTTTTTATCATGTTGAGTTTCGTGAGACATCACTTTTAAACCTGCACATTTGAAATTATCGATATTATTTTTTAAGATCATGTGATCTTCAAATTTCTTTACGAATGGGTCAAAGTTTCATGAGATCTGTCATATATACTGTGAGCTACACTACCTTTAGTGTTGTGTATGCATAAAGATTCTGGTGCATTTTTCATATAATTACAATACATAATATTGTCTATACTATTTACAAAAAGTTATTCTGGCTGGAAAATCCGGCTAGAAC
This sequence comes from Musca vetustissima, assembly GCF_032173495.1. Taxonomy (NCBI): domain Eukaryota; kingdom Metazoa; phylum Arthropoda; class Insecta; order Diptera; family Muscidae; genus Musca; species Musca vetustissima. The sequence continues at coordinate 93,120 of NW_026875165.1, forward strand.
TTTCAACATAATGAAACAAGTAAAAACGTGTTTAAATTGGCCGTGTAGTACTTTTTATACCCTCCAAAATGTGATTTGCATTAATTTTTTTTTAGAGATCTGGGGTCTCATATTTTGACATTCCACTTAGTAGATTGTTGCTTTGGGAAATGAAATTCCAAATTAGACACCCAGGTTAGAAAACTTGCCGGGGGAATATTAAAATACCGAAAATTATACAGGACATATTGTAAAAAAATATATGCAGATTGCCAAATTACGACCGATATTGATAATTGTAATACGTTTCTTGACTGTTATCATTATTTCATTCGTTGTTTATTTTTTTCATATTTTACATGCTTGGAATAAAAATCTTTAAATCATGAAAAATCCACTATTTTTCCAAAGAATGTAAATATTCATTAATATCAAAACTATTTACATACTTCGCTCTACTTTACAACTATTTTCACTTATTTTTTCCTCTCTCTACTCTCTCTTTCCACAAAAGCAAATGTATTCCTCTCAAGAAAAAAGGACCAATTTTTAAAACACCGAAAATTATGCAGAACATCTTGTGAAAAAATATTGATAATTGTAATAATTTTCATGACTATTTTCATTATTTCATTCGCTGTTTATGTTTTTTCATTTTTTAGGGCTTGGAATAAATCCTTAAATCATCAAAAATCCACTATTTTTTCCAATGAATGTAAATATTTCATTAATTTGAAAACTATTTTCATACTTCGCTCTACTTTACAATTATTTGCACTCATTTTTTCCCCTCTCTCTCTCGCTTTTCACAAAAGTAAATGTATTCCTCTCAAGAAAAAAAGACCAATTAATTATTCGGATGTGTTCTGTTTCGGTATCATCCTCTGTCTCTCCCCCTCACTTGATGGTTATTAGTTTTCAACCGTTTGTTTGTCTACTACTTATCTTGTTTACAACCGCTGTCTCTTCACTCACTCGATTGTGGCTAGTTTTGCATTCCGTTGTTTCTTTATAACAGACACCGACACCGACCTCTGCATTGCTTTTAAAAAAATTCTCATATGTATTTTCCAAATTATTTCGATAACAAATAAGTGTTGATACGATTAGCCAGCTCAATCGAAGGTTTTATACTGTATAGTACTAAAAACATGAAACATGTAAGTAAATAAGAATAAGAAAAATCGAGCCAAAAATAAAACATAAAATCAAAATTGAAAAATTAAAACGACACATAGTTTCTGTGACATAGAAAACCAAGCACCACAAAAAACAACCCGACAGTTGTTTCTTCACGCTCTCTGTCAAGAAAACAATATTTAAAGTTTTATGAGTTACAGAAATTCGAACATTGACAACACTTTCTGAATACTATTCATATAATATATGACTAATGTATTTCTTTGTACCGATATATCTACATATATAAAAATGAATTGCTGTTCGTTAGTCTCGCTAAAACTCGAGAACGGCTGAACGGAATGTTCTTATCTTAGTCTTGAAATGTTGGGAAAAGATCGAATAAATGCCGGGAAATCTCTAAAAAGCTGACGTTTATATTTCCCATACAAATGTTTTCTAAATAAAATGTAGATTCATACATTCAATTTGCTTTTTTTGTCAGAATTTTTTTTTAAGTTTGATAAATTTTAAGTTTTGTCACAAACTAAGTTTCTGAAAGGATTAAGATTCGATTGCCGATATGTGCGCGAGAACTTTCTTTACTTTTGTGAACCTTTGAGATAGTGAATCTGTGATAGTTACACTATTGTTCAGTAAACGCGTAATTTTGTAATTAATTAATAACGTTAAGATGCCGAGGAGAAGACGACCTGGCTTAGGTCGTCCACAGAATGCAAGTACACTTTGGGACTAATGCAAGGATGGAAAATCAGAAGAGATTCTGAATCGAGTTCGTGTCCATTCAGGGTATTCTGATTCTAAGATCCATGCCCTTGATTTTGTTTGAAAATAATAATAGGAACATGTTCCTTAAAGTACCTGAAATGTTGCTATTTCACGGGAAATATAAAATCAATCGGTTATATGCATAATCGTTGTTCAATATCCTTGAACTTATAAACAGAACACCTCGCATATATCCGAAACCAAAAATGTTTATCACAGAGATATCTTCCTTGCAAAAATCTATCATTAAGCTCAGCTGGAAAGAGAACAACATACAATAAACCAGCAATTTTATAAAAATTAGCGATGACGTAGCGACTTGAAGGTTATAGGAAAACCTCCGTCCGATGTTACCCATTCGTATTGAACATGCTAACTACCGATAACACTCAGGTTGGAAAACAAGAGTATGAAATTCAACACACCGAAAATTTAACTGGAAATAATTATGGCGTTTTTTTAAAGTTAAGCTGTAATGCAAAATTCCTGGAATGATGTTTTTATTCACAAAAATTCGATATGCCTAATTATAGCCAACTCTAATTATAGCCAAACTTTTATGTCTAAATATATTGAAAAACGGATCGACCAGTCCATATTTTATAATATCCAAAAACAAATGCTTCGCTTAAATTTCATTGTTTTTATATTATTTATTAAATACATTTTCCAAACCCATGTTGCTACAATAATATATATCCTTTTTTCGAAATAGTCCTGAAAATGTTTCCAATCCCCAAGGAATTCGCGATGCCTGATGCCATAAATTGAGCGTTACCTTTATATATAAACTATAGCAAAATTTGAACCGATACATCCTATTTGGAATGTAAATCCAACATTTCGATGTAATCAAAAATCGATACATCGGTGCATGTTATGGGTTATCACCATATGTTGTCAAATACATATGGGCTTCGTATAATGTTCCCATACATTTTTCTGTTTTTTTAAGGTTCTAATTCTCTGCCCGGATATGTTGATTTTAAGACTTTGTCTAACAAAAAAATCTACTTAATAGGGCTTCCCAAACCACAATGTGCATGTCTATGCAAACAATTTTGTTCAATTATGACATACATAACGATACCCCGCAATATGAAAAGAAATGGCGATTTATTGCAAACATTATTTTTCTAGTTCTTATGTAAATGTAATGCATTGACAGTTCTAACATACCCCTTACAGGTGACCGAAGTACTTTCACATTAGTTGTTGGTTAAAATGGTAAACGACAACCAAAATATAAAAAAAAACCGAAAAGTAGAACTTAATCTCTGATCATACAACTCATATTACAACCGATTTAGCAGCAGTGAACGACTCTGCATCTGAAAGAGTGGGAACAAATAATACAATCGAAACAGTAGTAGTAACAACAAAAGCTTTGAAGAATAGTATGACGGACAGAATTAGAAGTTAAACATCCGTATGCAATGACATTAATTGTCAAAGCTCTCATTCGCCAGTCAACCACAAAAGTGTACGACAAACATAATGTAAACTGGGCCTAGTCTTTGCTGTTGGCCACAAATGCAATGCCGACTACAACGACTGAACTAGTGATGTGTTCATTGCAGAGTTAAGTACTTTTGTCAATGACACGAAATCTTGTTTTTTAATAACAGTGATGAACAGTAAGTAAATATTTTTTTAAGAAATTTAAATATTAACTTTAAGAGTGGAAAATATAAAAGTAAGTTAGAAAATGAAAAAGAAAACAATGCACAGTAAACAATATATTTAGAGGCCGTTATTAGAAAGTACCGATTGAAATATAAGCAACATAAGTTCGAGAAACACATTTGTATACACCAATTGTCAAATTTTATATAATTTTATTTATTTATATTTGTTGGTGTATAAATTATAAATTGTAATGAAACTGCACCCTAGCAAGAGGAACTAGTTCGTAATCAGAAACTCGCCGATTCTCAGTTCTCCAGTGACTAGTTCCACTGTACACCCCTTAGCAATGTATTTAACGATACACTCGATTTATGTTCAGCGATGTAGTGACATTTTTTCACAAACTCTTGGTGAGAACAAAATATTTGTCAATGACATATGTATAAAGATCCCAAACAATTTTCGGTATTTTGTAGATTTTAGCCGCATTTTTGCATCAAAGTGGGTTGGAATTTGCAGTTCCTGGTTCTTGGAGGATGAAATACGTATTTGGAGAACATTTAGTTTAAAGATTTATATTTTGACATTGCTTTCATATAAGGGCCGCCCTATTTTTTGTAATTTTAAGATTTTTGACTCATTTTCAACCGTGGGTAGACCGGGTTCTCGAAGCGTAATAAGCATATCTGCAGAAAATGTTCAATACAGGAACATGTTTTCATTTTCATACCCTTCACCACTCTGTGGTACAGGGTGTTATGTCTTTGTGCATATGTTTGTAACAGGCAAAAGGAAAAGAGATAGACACATGGTTCCTGATTAGAATATGCATAGAATCACTTCCAAAGTCGATTTATGCATGCCCGTTCGTCTGTCTGTCCTTGTTAAATTGTAAACAAAGTACAGGTCGCATTTATGATCCGAATTGGATGAAATTTGGCATAGGTTACTTATTTGGCCCAAGGACGAACCCTATTGAAATTGGGAAAAATCGGTCTCTTTTATGTAAAAGTCCCGGGAGCAAGGGCGTCCATTAACACACAAGATGTCTACATTTTTTGTCTTTTTATTACATGAAGCATGATGCTGTATAACTTTTCTTGACATTAGGATAATACATTATAGTTTTAAGGATTACTTTATATTGTTTTTAATTCTAATCTTATTGTTAAAAAAAGACTCAATAAAATATAACTTATAACTTGGGAAAAATCGGTCCAGATTTAGATATAGCTTCCATATATATTTTCGTCCGATTTAATGTAAATGGTGTACCAATGTTCCTATACATCGTTCGATTTTCACGAAATTTGACATAGAGTAATGGATTATGTCTAGAATAATGTGTGTTAAGTTTCCTGGAAATCGGGCCAGATTTAGATATAGTTCCCATATATATTTTCGTCCGATTAAAGGTAAATGGTGTAACAATGTTCCTACATATCTTTCGATTTGCACAAAATTTGGCATAGCGTAATGAATTATATATAGAATAATGTGTGTTAAGTTTCCTGGAAATCGGGCCAGATTTAGATATAGCTCCCATATATATTTTCGTCCGATTTAAGATAAATGGTGCACCAATGTCCCTAAATATCTTTCGATCTGCACGAAATTTGGCACAGCGTAATTAATTAGGTCTAGAATGATGTGTGTTAAGTTTCCTGAAAATCAGTTCAGATTTAGATATAGCTCCCATATATATTTTCGTCCGAGTTAAGGTTAATGGCGTAACAATGTCCCTATACATCGTTCGATGTTCACGAAATTTAGCATAGCGTAATGAATTATGTCTAGAATGACGTGTGCTAAGTTTCGTGAAAATTGGTTCAGATTTAGATATAGCTCTCATATATATTTTCGTCCGATTTTATGTAATTGGGGCACCAAATTTTGGTATAGGGTACTGAATTACTTCTAGAATGATGTTGCTAAGCTTCGTGAAAAGATCCATAGCTAGGCCGATTGACACAAAGTACTGATGTAATATAAGTTAGTCTCTGGCAAGTTTCCCTGAAATCGGTTCAGATATCTTCTACATATGTAGAATATACCCAAAGTGTTTTTATTTTGAAATTCCGGATTCTTGAAGTATTAAATAGATCTTAAAAGAAAATATTCGATATGGTTCCATGTTTTGACATTATCAAAATTTCTCTCCGCAATGGCTGTAATTTGGAATTTCGGATTCCAGATGAATTGAAAACGTTTTAAAAGCCCCCAGCTAAATTCGTGGAATGTTATGATACCTAGCCCTGTCTTCATTTTTAATTTTTTTTTTTATACCCTCCACCATAGTATGGAGGGTATATTAATTTTGTCATTCCGTTTGTAACACATCGAAATACTCATTTCCGACCCTATAAAGTATATATATTCTTGATCAGGGTAAAATTCTAAGACGATCTAGCCATGTCCGTCCGTCCGTCTGTCCGTCCGTCCGTCTGTTGTAATCACGCTATCTTCTGAAGGAATTGAGATAGGGTGCTGAAATTTTGCATAGGGTTGTCTTTTGTCTGCAGGCAGGTCAAGTTCGAAGATGGGATATATCGGTCCACGTGTAGGCATAGCTCCCATATAACAGTACCTCCCAAATTTCGGTATTTTGGGGTTCTTGAGCTCGTTTTTCAACCGAATACGCTGAAAATTGGTACATTGAGTTCTTATTGGGTACTGAATGTCTCCACAAATTATAAATATAGGTCCACTTTTTCTGGTAGCCCCCATATAACGGTACCTCCTAATTTTCAGTATTTTGGGGGTTTTGATCGTATTTTTCCACCGAATTGGCTGTAATTTAGTATTTTGAGTTCTTAATAGGTACCAAATCTCTCTACAAAAAATTATGTATATAGGTACATTTTTTCGGATAGCTCCCATATAAGGGTACCCCCGCATTTTCGGTATTTTGGGGTTCTTGAGCGCGTTTTTCAACCGAATACGCTGAAATTTAATACATTGGGTTCTTAATAGGTACAAAATCTCTCCACAAAAAATTATAAATATAGGTCAATTTTTTCGGATATCCCCCATATACGGATACCCCCCAATTTTTGGTATTTTGGGGTTCTTGAGCGCGTTTTTCTACCGAATACGCTGAAATTTGGTACATTGAGTTCTTAATAGTTTCCAAATCTCTCCACAAAATATTATGAATATAGGTCAATTTTTTCGGATAGCCCCCATATAAGCGTACCCCCAATTTTCGGTATTTTGGGGTTCTTGAGCGCGTTTTTCAACCGAATACGCTGAAATTTAATACATTGGGTTATTAATAGGTACAAAATCTCTCCACAAAAAATTATAAATATAGGTCAATTTTTTCGGATATCCCCCATATACGGATACCCCCCAATTTTTGGTATTTTGGGGTTCTTGAGCGCGTTTTTCTACCGAATACGCTGAAATTTGGTACATTGAGTTCTTAATAGTTTCCAAATCTCTCCACAAAATATTATGAATATAGGTCCATTTTTTCGGATAGCCCCCATATAAGGGTACCCCCAATTTTCGGTATTTTGGGGTTCTTGAGCGCCGTTTTCAACCGAATTTGCTGCAATTTGGTATTTTGTAGTGGTATATGGTAACAAATCTCCCTACCAAAAATTATTAATATTCGCCCACTTTTTGGGGTAGTCCCCATATACCCCCTTTTTATACCCTCCACCATAGTATGGAGGGTATATTAATTTTGTCATTCCGTTTGTAACACATCGAAATACTCATTTCCGACCCTATAAAGTATATATATTCTTCAGGGTAAAATTCTAAGACGATCTAGCCATGTCCGTCCGTCCGTCCGTCTGTCCGTCTGTCCGTCCGTCCGTCTGTTGTAATCACGCTATCTTCTGAAGGAATTGAGATGGGGTGCTGAAATTTTGCATAGGGTTGTCTTTTGTCTGCAGGCAGGTCAAGTTCGAAGATGGGATATATCGGTCCACGTGTAGGGTAGTCCCCATATACCTCCTTTTTTTATTAAAATATTTATCTGATTTGTTGCGCGTTTTGGGTTTGGTTCTAAGACCCTTTTGTAATCATTTCAACTGCGGAGGATAGAGAGATAAAAAATTAGAACGTTAGGTTCGGTAGTGAACTATAGCCGCATTTAGACCTAGCCCCTGATTGGAGGTTCCAGAAGGAGTGGACCGATATTCCCCATCTTCGAATTTGAACTAAGTTTGGAAGAAATAATAAGATGGGCAAAGTTCGGATGAAATCTAAATTTTCTGAAACGGATTTGGTCCAAAGAAACATGGGGTCTAGAACCAATATTTCGATGAGGCACATTTTCACCGTGTGAAAGTGTATACACACTAATTAGCCATAAGGCTGAGGGTATAATTATCCTTTAAAATTTTCTAAAATTTGTATTATGGTTTACATAATCCGTTTTTAGAAATGTCGGTATAGGTGCACTTTTTGGTATGTTCCCTATATTTTCATTTATAGTACCTGTCAATATATCTATGGTGGAGGGTATCCAAAGTTCGGCCCGGCCGAACTTACCGCTTTTTCACTTGTTTTTTTTATGTTGTCAGGGTATTATAGCTTTGTGTGGCCCCAAGATTGTAACGCCGCGAAATG